>NC_083573.1:92457675-92582675 GCF_027579695.1 Neoarius graeffei
ATCTGGGCTCTGACTGGACCAATTCAAAATATTGATCATCTTCTGAAGCCATTCCTTTGTTGACTTTTGGATCATTATCATGCTGGAAGGTGAAACTTTTCTCATTCTTCTTTCTGATCTGCTGTCGAACAGAGGCCTGCAGCTTTTGTGCCATAATTGGTATTTGGACCTTTCCATGATCCCCAGTCCCAGCTGAAGATAAGTTGCTCCATGGCATGATGCTGCCACCACCATGCTTGACCATGGGTATGGTGTCCATCAGTTGATGAGATGTCTTGTTTTTTTCCCCTAATCATATCCATACAGTTCTACCTTGGGCTCAACAGACCATGATATATTTGCTGAATAGTTTGGAAGAACTTCCATCTAGCCACCCTACTCCATAGACCAGACATGTGAAGAATACAAGAGATTGTTGTCACATGCACTGAGTGACAAGAACATGGAAGTATTTCCTGCAGCTCCTTGAATTCTTCTGTAGGTATCTTGGTAACCTCCTTGATAAGTTTTCTTCTTCTCCTTTCAACAGTTTTGGAAGAATGGCCTATTCTTGGTCACCATGTCACCATGGTGCCCTGTTCTCTTCACTTGTTGATGATGGCCTTCATGGTGTTCCTTGTGTTCCATGGTGCATCTAATGTTATAGTATGGTTGAATTTACTGCTTCTGGATTAACACCAAGTCTCTGTATGATGTTCATGCTGTGTGTGTGGGTTTTTGTTTGTTTGTTTTTTAATCCAGTCTCGGTGCAGAGCAGCAGACCGGTGGTGAAGAAGTTCCACAGCCATCTGCGGAGTAAGATCGAGTCAGGGGAAGGCACATTGCCAGTCAGGTGCAGATCAACCATACAGACATGGGACGGAGTGATGCAGGGCGAGAGACTCGTCACAATGTCCTGCACCGACAAGATAGCCAGGTGTGTACTGCATCTACACTCAATGCACACACATCTGGAGTGTTATAACAGTACAAACATCATAGATTGAGATAGAGTGTCACATGGACAGTCTAGAACTGTACAGGGTTTTAAAACAGTTACACAACAAGTCAAGCTCAAAGCATGTCAGTGACCTCACCAATATCCAGCACTGATATCCATCACCAAGGTCCAGCACTAATGCCCATTCCTAAGGTCCAGCACTAATATCCATCACCAAAGTCCATCACGAATATACATCACTAATATCCATTACCAAGGGCTATCACCAATATCCAATACCAAGATCCTTCACTAATGTCCAGCAATAATGTCCATCATTAATGTCCAGCACTAATATCCATCACCAAGGTCCATCACCAATATCCAGCACCAAGGTCCAGCACCAAGGTCCAGCACCGATATCCATCACCAAGGTCCATCACTAATGCCCATCCCTAAGGTCCAGTACTAGTGCCCATCACCAATATCCATTACCAAGGTCTATCACCAATATCCAATACCAATATCCAGCAATAATGTCCATCATTAACGTCCAGCATGAATATCCATCAACAAGGTCCATCAGCAATATCTAGCACCGATATCCATCACCAAGGTCCAGCACTAGTATCTATCACCAAAGTCCATCACCAATATCCAATACCAAGGTCCTTCACTAATGTCCATCATTAATGTCCAGCACTAATGTCCATCACCAATATCCAGCACTAATATCCAAAACCATGGTCCAGCATGAGTATCCATCACTAATATCCATCACCAATATCCAGCACTGATGTCCATCACCAGTGTCCATCATGAAGGTCCATCACTAATATCCAGCATCAATGTCCATCACTAAGGACTTTCTTTCTTGACTGTCACTCTTTTTGTAGATAATACCATTACTCCTTTCTTTCTTTCTTTCTTGACAGTGTCACTGTAGATAATACCATTACTCCTTCCTTTCTTTCTTTCTTTCTTGACTGTGTCATTCTTTGTAGATAATGCCATTACTCGTTTCTTTCTTTCTTTTTCTTGACAGTGTCACTCTTTGTAGATAATGCCATTACTCGTTTCTTTCTTTCTTTCTTTCTTTCTTTCTTGACAGTGTTACTTTGTAGACAATGTCATCACTCATTACTTTTTCTTTCTTTCTTGACAGTGTCACTCTTTTTGTAGATGATGTCATCACTCATTTCTTTCTTTCTTGACACTGTCACTCTTTTTGTAGATGATGTCATCACTCATTTCTTTCTTTCTTTCTTGGCAGTGTCATTCCTTTTTAGTTAGTATCATTACTCACGAATTCTTTCTTTCTTTCAAAGCATTATCATTCTTCAGAGTGCTGTTATTTTATTAATTAGAAGATAAAGACTTCATTAAACAATATCAGTCATCGTTAGGCAAAGAATCACAATCACAGATGAAAACATCACTCGGTGATCACCTGATCACTAAACCCCATCCAGAGTTTGAGTTAAGTTTTTGCTTCAGCGTGTTTAAGTAAATGAGCTTTGTGTGGGTTTTAGTGTGTGTGGTGTATTTTAGATTGACCTTTGGGTCTTGACCTGAGGAACTGCCTTTGCTGTTCAGTCTGGAGGTGACGTGTGTTTATGAAGTGTAATTATAAACACTGTTCATATTGTCTGAATAAAACCTCTTCACAGTCTCTGTTTATAAAGGAGAAAAAAATGTGTTTGTCTCATACGTATACATTACAGTACAGCAAAATGTTCTTCTTTTCTTCGTCCAGTTTGTCAGAAAGTTGGGCTCACACTCTCATGTTCATGAAGGTCAGATGGATAAGAAGGGCTAATATTGCGAGTTTGAAAAGCGAAATCTTCTTTAGCCCCTGTTAGTAAATCAATTTGCAAGATTTTTGCAGGTGTTATTGAGTTTGCGTAAGACTGACACACATCCCTGTCCCGGTGTAAAGTGAGGTCACAGTTCGGACTCGAGGTAACAGCGAGCCGCTTCGTTAGATTCCACACAGCATGCGTGCGAGAGAGAGAGAGCGAGAACTCAGAAACACGTCCCTGGACACGTGCACTCACATTGATTTAAGGTTTATCTTTATTAGAGGATTAGTTTTTATGAAGGCGTGTTAGCTCTGTTTAAACAGCCCTCTTCTTTCTGCTGTGTTTTAATGAGGGATGAAATGCTGGCGTGATATTTGTCTTTAAGGAGAGTGAGGAAGCCTGCAGGTCAGCACCGCCATCATTTAATGACCACTCGTGTTCAGAGGAGCAGCCATGATAATCCTGCCGTAATGAGTTCCTATAGTGGATATGTCCTGCTTTAATCTGAATCCTCCTGAGAGAGAGAGATGAGGAGAGGAAGAGAGAGACAGATAGACAAAGAAAGGAGGAGGCGTGAGAGACAGACAGACAGATGAGGAGAGAGAGAGAAACAAAAAGTATGTGAGAATTCTCTCCGTCTCTCTCTCTCTCTCTGTTTCTCTCTATCTGCCTGTCAGTTTCTGTCTGTCGGTCTCCCTCTGTCTGTCTGTCTGTCTGTCTGTCTGTTTCTCTCTCTCTCTTGGTCTGTCTGTTTCTCTCAGTCTGTCTGTCTGTCTCTCTGTCTGACTGTTTCTCTCTATCTACCTGTCAGTTTCTCTCTCTGTCTGTCTGTTTCTGTCTGTCAGTTTCTCTCTCTGTGTCAATTTCTCTCTCTCTCTCTCTCTGTCTGCCTGCCTGTCTGTCTGTGTCAGTCTCTCTGTCTGTCTTTTACTCTCTCTCTCTCTCTATATATATATATATATATGTGTGTGTGGTCATCTGTCTACCTCTATCTTTTTCTCTTACTGTCTCCCTCCTTTCTCTGTGTCTTGCTCTATCTGTCTTTCTTTCTCTCTGTCTCTATATATCCTCTCACTCATACACTGTCTGTCTGTCTCTTACCTTCACACACACACACGTCTCACATGTTCACACCCTTTCTGCAGACTTGGTGAACGTGAGAATCTCACACAGTACACACACACACACACACACACTCACACACTCACAGCTGTGTTTGCATTTATTACCATATGCTTGATTTAATTACGACCATCAGCTTCCCTCTGTTTGTCTTTGTTGATGTTCAGCTTCTTAAAGGTCTTTTAGTGCAGGAGAACCCAGCTGCGGTTCTGTGTGTCAAACAGTGTCATCATTCTTATATCATTCTTTAAGAAATTATTTATCGCATCATAAATTTTTTTTTCCGATTCTCAGCTCTTCGCTTTTTAGGTATTTTTAGTTTTTAAAACAGTCACATGATTTTATCTTAATTAAAAATACTGAGTGAATAGGTACAAATGTGTGTGTTACAAATGTGACGTAATGACGAGGTAGTTCTTATCTGTTTATCATATTTTGAAATGAGGCAATTAAGTCAGGAATAAACCACTTCAGCAGTGGCGTGGTGGTGTCAGGTGAAGCCGATTGTCATCCTTTAACATCATGTCCTGAAATGTTTCATTCCTCTGACAAAACAGCAAATTCCTAACAGTTACAATTTCTTCATAATTAAAGGACTATGGTTTTTTTTTTATCCGTTTAGAGTTACATTTAACATCGTGGAATGTCTGCAAAACTAAAGATCAGTGATTAAACATACATTTATCATAATCTTATATTATGTGGAGCATCTGATATGTCACTGTCTAAGTCATTACTATACACACACACTGGCCACTTTATTAGGAACGCCCATCCACCTGCTGTTTGATGCAGTTCTCTAATCAGCCGATCCCTTGACGGCAGCACGATGCATCAAATCATGCAGATACAAATCAAGAGCTTCAGTTAACGTTCACAGTGTTCAAACATCAGAAAGGGAAAAATTGTGATCTCAAAGTGTGACTTTCTTTCACTGTGGAATGGGTGTTGGTTTGAGCCAGATGGACACAGAATGGTGCGAAAAACAAAAAAACATCGAGTTGAGTGAGCGACGGTTCTGTGGGTGGAAACAAACGCCTTGTTGATAAGAGAGGTCAGAGGAAAATGGACAGATTGGTTCAAGCTTTTTTGCCAGGAAGGATATAGTAACTCATATAATCACTCTTTACAACCGTGGTGAGCAGAAAAGCATCTCAGCATGCAACAGCAGAACAGAAGAACACACTGGGTTCCAGTCCTGCAGCCAACAACAGGGGTCTTAGAATCAAGAACAAGTTCCTATTAAAGTGGCCAGTGAGTGTAAAAGATAACGTATAAGGCCCCGGTCACACCGCCCGAACTTTGCTGGAGCGTTCCTTGAACGGTAGGGAGGGGGGGCCGAATTTCGACAACGCTCGTCACCGCGCACAAAATGGGGAAAAAAATCGAAAACACGGGCGTTGGCTTAGCGGTGCACCGCTGAAGCTGGCGTTGCTTTAGCATTGGTTTAGCGGTGACGCGAGCGTTGGTATAGCGGCGTTCTGCGCATGCGGGCTTTGGCTCGGCGGGGGTATAAAGTTGGTTTATATGCCGCTATAGCGGCATACCGCTTGTGACTACGGAGCTGAACGGATCGTTTTGATACAAGTTCTGATAGAATTTTGATAGAAGCTCCACCATCAGCTTGTCATACAGTCCATGTTCAGGCCTTCTCAGTATCCACTGTCTGACCCACACAACTCTGTCTCTCCTTCTTCTCTCTCTTCTCCTTTTTTTTTCTAGTTAAAATTCTTATTACTGTTCTGTTGTCTGTATAGCTTTTCCCCTTTTTTCACTGTTGTTTAGTTGATCTTATCATATTTTTATCTATAAAAACGTTTGTTATTAATATTATTATTTATATTACTTTATACTTTTTATTATCATTCATATTACTTTATTTTTTGTTTATTGTTTGCTGTCAGTCAGATTATTTCTATTTTCATTATGTTTTTGCTGTCTTTTCCTTAATGTTATTATTATTTGCTATTATATTATCTTTATCATTATTTAATCATTTAATATTTACTATTAATATATACAACATTTTACTTTATAATTGTTATCCATAGGTACTAGTCATACTTTTTGAAATCAAATTTTATAATCAAATTCCAGTCTAGTCTATACAATGCATTTTCATTGTCTACTAGTCTAGTCAATTTAAGTCAATTTATTATTATTATTATTATTATTATTATTATTATTATTATTTTCACCATTTACATAGTACAGTGAGTCAATATTAAGTCAAATCATAATGTTGCCATTGCTGTTTTACGTGTTTTAATGGGACCACAATGGAAATAAGTGCTTGCGCTTTCTTGTGTAATCCTGATTTTAATGTATTTTGTACTTCATTTTACATTATGATCGAATAAAATAAAATCAAATCAAAAAATCTGTCAACAGCTTGTTGCAATCTGAGGAGGTTCTGATTCTGCTGCTGGACTAGTGCACCAATCATAGCAAGTCTCTCAGCATCCATGGTGATACAGTTTTACTGTAACTTTGAGCAAATTCGATATAGATGAGGTCTGAACTCAACGGCAGCTCGATTCCAAATGAGCTCCTGGTCCATTTCTCCCCGTATTTATAGCCAAATTCTGGTCCCGCTCCGACACCTCTATACCAACGCCAAACCAAAGTTCATCACCGCCATGGATAGCTGCTTCAACGCCCGACACCGTTCCAGCAACCCCGTGTCCGCTCGTAAAACGCTTACAACCGCTCCACCGAAGTTTGTGCAACGTTTAATCGCCGCCCGGGCAACGCTGGCGAAGCAGCGGTGGTCCAGCGTTCAAGATTTCTGCGTTGGCCTAGCGGACCCAAGCGTCCACGAACTTGCGTCTAGCGGTGCCAAACTTTGACTGGGCGTTGGTGGAGCGGGGCTGAACTTTGCCGGGGCGGAAAATTGCCCCCTCCTCACCGCTCGCAATATTTTGTGCAGCTCAAAACTTTCGGAGCGGTAGCAGAGCCCCTCGAGAAACATCAGCGGTGGCCGAGCGTATACGGCGTTGCTTTAACGGGAGCCAACTTTTGTTAAACGGTGGTGAACGGTTACGAGCGGTGATGAATTTTTTTCACCGCTCCAGGAACGCTCCAGCAAAGTTCGGGCGGTGTGACCGGGGTCTAAGAAGAAGAACAAACCCATTTTCATCAACTGCTATCCTAGAAAATTAATCAACACCTTCTGACCAATCACATTTGAGAATTCAACAGTCCCTGATTGTCCATCTTTATCAATGGGGAAGCAACAAAAGCTGCGTTTTTGTTTTGTTTTGTTTTTTCCCTGAGGCAGTAATATACAGGGAGATGATTGAGCGGAGTGGATGTTTAATTAAACCAACGACGGTTTTAATTGAAGGCCTAAAATGGTTTGGCAGTGAATATGATGCTTTCTATTGCGTTCGGAGTTTTATGTAGATGAACATTTTAATTTAATGGCCTCGGAGTGAAGGAGAGACAGGCATAGGGAGATAGAGGAGGAAAAAACAGAAAGAGAGAGAGAGAGAGAGAGAGAGAGAGACCCCCCTCGTCCCTCGTTTAAGTTCATACACAAGCCAGATGGCTGTCTTTTCTTGCATGAGATTAAAAGATGTTTCTAATTCACAGCGTTGCATCCTGAGCAAATGGATATCACAAGGCTAAATCATTTCTCCCCCTCAACGACACACAGCAGGGAGAACGAGGGAATAAAGAGCGAGATCTCTAACTCTTCCAGCACACATACTCTAGGTGTGAGAGAGGATCTACAGACATGACACCGGGGTTCACAGCGCTATGTCAGGGACATCATTGTTCACTTTGTGGGAAAAAAAAAAAACCACTCTGTGTTAATTGACTGCTCAGGGAGCCAAAAGCTAGAATGGCTCATTGTTATTAGAGATAAACAGAGGTGTGATCATTACTGACATGACAAAAAAGGCATTAATTAAAACAAAAAAAGAGTGGAGGAGAAAAATAGAAGCATTGTACAGGATGTGTCAGTGATCATCTCTTTTGTAAATGAATTATCTTATGAGTATAAGGATACAAGGAATAAGGAATAAACAGAATGTGGCATCCCATTATACACCCCCAATTCCAAAAAAGTTGGGACGCTGTGTAAAACATATCTAAAAACAAAATGCGATAATTTGTAAAATCATGGAAACTCTATATTTCATTGAAAATAATACAAAGACAACATATCAAATGTTGAAACTGAGAAATTCTATTGTATTATTTTTTGAAAAAGAAATGCTCATTTTGAATTTGACGTCAGCAACACGTTTCAGAAAAGTTGGGACAGGGGCAACAAAAGACTGAAAAAGTTGTGTAATGCTGAAAAAAAAACTAATTTGGTTAATCAGCAACAGGTCAGTAAGATGATTGGGTATAAAAAGAGCATCCCAGAGAGGCGGAGTCTCTCAGAAGTAAAGATGGGGAGGGGTTCACTGCTCTGTGAAAGACTGCGTGGACAAACAGTGCAACAATTTAAGAATAACGTTCCTCAGTGTAAAATTGCAAAGAATTTGGGGATCACATCATCTATGGTACATAATATCATTCAAAGATTCAGAGAATCTGGAGAAATCTCTGTGTGCAAGAGACAAGGCTGAAAACTGACATCGGATGCCTGTGATCTTCAGGCCCTCAGGAGACACTGCATTAAAAGCAGACACGTGTCTGTAGTGGAAATCACTGTATGGGAAGAGGAACATTTCAGAAAACCATCATCTGTGAAAACACTTCATTACTGCATCCACAGATGCAAGTTAAAATCAGATATAAACAATATCAGGAAACACTGCCACCTTCTCTGGGCCCGAGCTCTTTTACGATGGACTGAGGCGAAGTGGAAAATTGTCCCGAGGTCTGATGAATCAAAAGTAGAAATTCTTTTAACAAATCATGGACACCACGTCCTCCAGGCTAAAGAGGAGAGGGACCATCCGGCTTGTTATCAGTGCACAGTTCAAAAGCCAGCATCTGTGATGGTATGAGGATGCATTAGTGCACATGACATGGGTAGCTTGTACATCTGGGAAGGCATCATTAATGCTGAATGATATATCCATGCTTCAGAGTAATATGCTGCCATCCAGACAAAATCTTTTTCAGGGAAGGCCTTCCTTCTTTCAGCGAGACAATGCCAAACCGCTTTCTGCGCATATTAAAACTGCATGGCTCTGTAGTAAAAGAGTCCGGGTGCTAAACTGGCCTGCCTGCAGTCCAGACCTGTCTCCCATTTAAAACATTTTGTGCATTATGAAGCGTAAAATATGACAAAGAAGACCCCGAACTGTTGAGCAACTGAAATTGTATATCAGGCAAGAATGGGACAACATTTCTCTTTCAAAACTACAGCAATTGGTCTCCTCAGTTCCCAAACATTTACAGAGTGTTGTTAAAAGTAGAGGTGATGCAACACAGTGGTAAACATGCCCGTCCCAACTTTTCTAAAACATGTTGCTGACATCAAATTTTGATGTCAGTACTTTTTTCAATTAAATATAGGGTTTCTATGATTTTGCAAATAATCACATTGTTTTTATTTACAGTTTACACAGCGTCCCAACTTTTTTGGAATTGGGGATGTAGTTTTTTTTTATTTGTTCATAGTTACATTTCAGGTTGTCGAAGCTTATCTTAATCGTTATTTTAAAAACATTACTGAAAAACCGTAACGCGTGAACACCTCTACTAAACTAAACTAACTCTGACACTGGAGACTTCTTCCATCAACGATAATTAAACATCGCCTTCTAGAAAACTTCACCATATCAACAATTACATGTTTTAACCCATGTGTCCTGCATACAAATCCTTAATGTTGTTACGATAGAAGCAATATTTTTTATTAGAGCAAGCATATTAATATACTGTATACCTATGATTAATCAACCAGTCAGAATCAAAAAATTCAGCAATACAGTACAGTAGTTATTCATACATTCAAGTTGAAGTGAAGGCCATACGGTGTAATCACTTTATTATAAAATATGTGCAGAATGTGGGCAGCACGGTGGTGTAGTGGTTAGCACTGTCGCCTCACAGCAAGAAGGTCCGGGTTCGAGCCCCATGGCTGGCGAGGGCCTTTCTGTGCGGAGTTTGCATGTTGTCCACGTGTCCGCGTGGGTTTCCTCCGGGTGCTCCGGTTTCCCCCACAGTCCAAAGACATGCAGGTTAGGTTAACTGGTGACTCTAAATTGACCGTAGGTGTGAATGTGAGTGTGAATGGTTGTCTGTGTCTATGTGTCAGCCCTGTGATGACCTGGCGACTTGTCCAGGGTGTACCCCGCCTTTCGCCCGTAGTCAGCTGGGATAGGCTCCAGCTTGCCTGCGACCCTGTAGAACAGGATAAAGTGGCTAGAGATGATGAGATGAGATGAGATGTGCAGAATGTCAGGATCTAATTGCACTTTGTTCGCTCTTGTGTCTCATTCCCAAAGCAGGTGACTCTGCCTTTTTGTGCACAGAGTCAACATATGCTAATTCACCCTGTACTCAGTGTATGTTATGCTAATATGGGTTTCACATTAATGAAGACAATACTGGCTGTGACAGGCAGGTGTGTGTGTGTGTGTGTGTGTGTGTGTGTGTGTGTGTGTGTGTGTGTGTGTGTGTGTGTGTGCATTATCATCTTTTTTCCACATGAGGCCTTGGTACATCAAGGTGTATTTAATAATCAGTGTGTTCTCCATCATGGTCTGGTCAGGTAAGTTTCCTCTAATGACTGTAAAAAACATTGGATGGGGAACGGTGTGTCTCCATGCCCTTCACTTCTATAGAAATGAAGCCAAAATTCCTTCCTCATGTTGTCAAATTTGGAGCCAGCATTTGCCCAGAAGAGATAATGGTCAAATTCAGGTCCTCTGTACAAACCCTTAATGTTGTTACGATAGAAACTGTAACTTTTTTTTTATTAGAATGAGCATATGAATATATACCTGTGATTAATCGACTAATCAGATTCAAGAATTCAGTGATATAGTACAGTACTTATTAATGCATTAAATCTAGACGGCCTTTCAATTTCATAAAATCGGTGAAATTTAGTTCACTCTGAAATGTGGTCATTGTGATATATGTTTATTTCTGTAATATCTCACAAAATATCAGGCCATTCTGTGGCTGGGAAGTTATTTAATTTGAGGGGATTAAATAAATAATGTGCACGCTCGCTTCTTGCAGTCAAGCAGACAGAGGAAGTCCGTGTGTGCATGCACAGGTTTACCTTTCAGCGTCGTCTTCTTCTTCTTCTTTTGGGTTTTACGGCAGCTGGCAACCACAGTGTTGCACTGACAGTTCCATCATTCTGTCGCTAAACGAACAGCTGATCACACCGAGGTGCTCGCTGAGCGCCGATATTTATTAGTTTGGTCCTGCGTTTCCTTTCCTTCGTATATAACATAACGTCTTTTCTTCTCGCTTTCCGTTACTGTAGTCGGTCTTTCACGTTTCATTCGCACACTCACGTCCTCCATTTTTCTCTCCTGTTTCAAATCTGTATCCCACAATGCCTTGCGTGAATGGGGAAAGCCCACCACGTCATGCGTGGCGTAGTATCTTGAATTGGGTCATGGTGAAGCAGGAAAAAATAGCAGAGAATTTAGGGCCACGTGGCTCTAAATTCATTAATTGTTCTATTTTTAAAAAAACTAATAAAATTTGAAGTCTGTGATTCGAACTCAGTAGAGTTCAGTCCACTAAACAAAAATAATTGGGCGTCAGGAAAATTCTTTTTATGACCTACACTTGAAAAATCTGAAAGGCAGTACAGCTTTCAGGTTGAAATGAAGGCCCTACAGTGTAATACACTTGGCCGTATATTTGATAGGCCCACCTTGTTCTCCCAATACCAAGGTCCAGTGTGTCAGAAAGTCTGTCAATCACATCATTCCCAAGTGTAGCCACGGCTAATTAATTTATAACAGAATAACATTTTAAAAACTAATTTGTAAGTGAAAATTTAAAATGTGTAAATATCACACTTGGAAAACTAACTGTTTGAAATATACACTGGAGCTGGAAAGACAGTTTCGATGAGAAAAGTGACAGAGAAGATAGCCTGTTTTGTCATTGAAACACACGGGAATGAGTGAAGCTACATGTTATACTGCAGTCAGCTAGCAGGGGCGCTAGACTTGTCTTTCCTTTACTTTTTGAGACATTAAGCTTTACATGTTTTTTTTTTTTTTAAAAACAGCCATTGGTTTTGGGCGGCACAGTGGTGTAGTGGTTAGCACTGTCGCCTCACAGCAAGAAGGTCCGGGTTCGAGCCCCGTGGCCGGCGAGGGCCTTTCTGTGCAGAGTTTGCATGTTCTCCCTGTGTCCGCGTGGGTTTCCTCCGGGTGCTCCGGTTTCCCCCACAGTCCAAAGACATGCAGGTTAGGTTAACTGGTGACTCTAAATTGAGCGTAGGTGTGAATGTGAGTGTGAATGGTTGTCTGTGTCTATGTGTCAGCCCTGTGATGACCTGGCGACTTGTCCAGGGTGTACCCCGCCTTTCACCCGTAATCAGCTGGGATAGGCTCCAGCTTGCCTGCGACCCAGTAGAACAGGATAAAGCGGCTACAGATAATGAGATGAGATGAGACATTGGTTTCATCAATAAACAAAGATCTGTCAACTGACTGACCAAAGGTCATTACATCACATTACATTACATTACAGGCATTTAGTAGATGCCACAGTGACAGACAACAAGTGCAGAAGTCCAGTACACGAAGTGCTGAACTTCCAGACAAGAAAGTCCTAGCGCCAACCGAACACGTGACAGAATAACACTTAGTGTAATATTCTGATGAAGTACCAGCAATCAGCAACCAGTAAAGGAAAACAAAACAATTAAACCATACAAATGAGCTGACAAAGTACAACTAAATGGAGAAAAATAAAACTCCAATGTCTAAAACGAAGTCATCATGACCGGGCGAGACTGCACACAGCCTGGGTTGGTCAAGACCGTTATGCAAATCTCATTCAAAGCTTTGTTTATGCATCAGAAGCAAAGGATTCTGAAGCTTGTGGCCTGAAAAGTGTGCAATACAATAACCAGAACGTCAAGGATGTAGTCGCTTGACGTTCTGATTAGATTAAAATCACCTCATTTTTCTCTTTAAATGATACATTTTCTCAGTTTAAACATTTGATATGTCATCTATGTTCTATTCTGAATAAAATATGGAATTTTGAAACTTCCACATCATTGCATTCCGTTTTTATTTACAATTTGTACTTTGTCCCAACTTTTTTGGAATCGGGGTTGTATGATAGCAGGAGAATAGCAGTGAATAACATTAAACACGAACAGATAGCTAATCAGCTGTATGATTTTCAGCCCGATATTTGTATCACAGAGAAAAATCACATGGTGTAAAAGACAAATTTGAGATCGGTGATTGTCGAATGCATAACGTGACATGCACCAGCAGCCATTTTAGTGCCGTTGCTACCAAAGACAGCGAATAGCTGTCTTTGGTAGAGACAGCTAAAGAAAAGGCAAAGATTTTATTGAGATCATGTTGTACAATGTGACAAAAGAAGTTGTTCAATAGTTGTTTGCTACAGTCAGTTCACTCATCTACTGCATTGCTTAACAAATAATGACTGCCAATATTCGCTCTGTGTGTTTGTATGTGTGTGTATATAGGTGGAATGTGCTCGGCCTCCAGGGAGCGCTGCTCAGTCACTTTGTCGAGCCTGTGTATCTGTACAGCGTGACGGTAGGAAGCGTGACACACACCGGACACCTCTCTCGAACACTCAACCAGAGGATGGAGCGTCTCGGCTCACTTCCTACCTGCTACCATCGCAACCAGCCTCTACTCAGCGGTACGAGAAGTTCACACACACTCACACACACATATTACACTACACACACTAATGCTGACATTCCTGCACTACAGAGGGGACGGTCCCTCCCGCTCCAGCACAAGACATACATGGCAATGTATAGCAGCTATAGTCATGTGAAAAAATAAGTACACCCCATGGAAATCATAGACTTTACTCAGCATATTTAAACAAGCAAACATTTCACTCTTTTGATCCAATACCTATAGATAAAGATGGTCTACTTGAAAAAAAAAACAGCAAGTAAAATTAATAATAATAATTTTTTTTTTCAGGGTCAGGTTTCCATCAAATCCTGCGCTCTGATTGGCTGGCGAGTGGGTCCGTATCCTACAATACGGACCGCAGTTACAGACCCCGGTTACGGACCTCTGGCGACTCGCTCGTTCACAACAACAAACATAGTAGCATTTTTTGTCAACATTTATCTTTTTTTAATAAGATTTATTTATAAAATTATCAAAAATCTTATAAATTTTTGCCAGCATTTCTCAGAAGAATAGCATTAATTTTACAGCATGGATAGCGATAACGACAGTGTTCACAGCGAAAGCGAGTTTTACTACCCTGAGGAAGAAGAAATAAAAGAAAACATTTCAGGAGAAAGCTAAAAACCTGTAACTTGCTAACGCCGAGCAAAAACATGGCTGAATCCTGAATGACTCAATTTTGTATAAATAGGGGACTACATAGGCGGCAAAATGTAGTTTTTTCCCCTGGTATGAAAGTGCACTTGTATACCGAGGAGGAAGCAATTTGCATTACAGCCGTGAATGAGGATTCAAAATGGCGGCTCGGCTCGGTTTTCCCTTTCGGGCGCTCTCGTTTTCTGTTAGAATTTGGTAAAGAAAAAAATAAATATATTATTTACCAGCTTAAGGTTGGTCCGTATGGTGAAATACCGTGACCTCGGCCCAGAGGGCCTCGCTCAGTACTTTCAAGACCTCGGTCACGGTATTTCACCATACGGACCTCCCAGCTGGGAAATAACATATATGTGTTGCCAGACAAAGCGCACCTCGCCTGGTAGCACTTATGATGAATATGAAGGAAGATATCGCAAAAAAATGATTTTGACCTTTTTGGTGACTTTGACCTTGTGTGCGAACATACTTGGCCAATAAACATGATTCTCGCTACGTTCACACTGCAAGGCTTAATGCTCAATTCCGATTTTTTTGTGAAATCCGATTTTTTTGTGAGGTCGTTCACATTAACAAATATATGCGACTTGTATGTGATCCTCAGTATGAACGAAAAGCGACCTAAAAGTGTTCCGCATGCGCGTTGCAGGATACGACGACGTCACACGCAGTGAGCATGGCCAGTGTTTACGGAAGAAAAACCGCCCGGTTGCGGTATGACCCATCCAATCTAGCTTGAATAGCTGCATCCCCCCAAATGGAAATCAGCTCCCTAACCTCTGCGTCCTTCCATTGAGAAGATTCAGAACCTTCACAGCCCGAAGCGTCCCTCGCATTGATGTCATGCGCAGGGGCGCAGATACGTTTTTTGAACTGGGGGGGACAAAGCAAACCAACCCCAACCCCAATATGCCTGTCAAACTTGTTGTTAGTAACCATAGCAACCAAGCTCGAGCTCGCAACCTGTGCAGTCTGCGCAGCTCAACCAACCGAATATCAGTCTTTGTTTTATGTGAATTGTTGCAACTATGTATACACTGCTGTGCACCTCAATAAACCGAACGGTAATTAGTCTTTTGATTTTTCCGTGAGGTTTGCCTTATACAAAGAAAGACAGCATAGACATTTTTTCCTCCCTATAAGTGGGGGGGACCGAACGAGGTGAATTTAAATCTGGGTGGGACGAGTCCCACCCTCTATCTGCGCCCGTGATTATGCGCCATGTTGTTGTAACTTTTTTTGAGAGACCCGCCGCCTACTTCAGCGCAGAATAGTGACGTTTGTGGCTTGTTGATGACGTGTAAGTCGGATGAATGCGACCTGGCGGTTCAGACTGAAGTCGCATATGAAAAGATCGGATAGGAATCGGAATTAGGACCACATATCCAAACGGCCTGGGTCGGATTTGAAAAAATCGGATCTGTGTCGTTCATATTGTCAATAAAAGATCGGATACAGGTCACATATGGGCGAAAAGATCGGATTTGAGTCACTTCAGCCTGCAGTGTGAACGTAGCCTCTGATTCTGTCGTCCACTGTGACAGCGTGTGTATGTCATCCTTGGTTTGGAGGTTTCAGTTTCGAAAACTGTAAGAGGTAAGAGTAGAGTAATATAAAGTACAGACAGTGAAGCTCAGTGGAACGCACTTTCCCTCTGTAATAAGCATAAACATGTCTGAAAGCGATTTCTTTAGTCTAGTCCATTTATTTATTATTTGTAATTTATATTTATAGTAATAAATCAACAGAGCGGGGAAGTTTGGGCGGCACGGTGGTGTAGTGGTTAGCGCTGTCGCCTCACAGCAAGAAGGTCCTGGGTTCGAGCCCCGGGGCCGGCGAGGGCCTTTCTGTGTGGCGTTTGCATGTTCTTCCCGTGTCCGTGTGGGTTTCCTCCGGGTGCTCCGGTTTCCCCCACAGTCCAAAGACATGCAGGTTAGGTTAACTGGTGACTCTAACTTGACCGTAGGTGTGAGTGTGAATGGTTGTCTGTGTCTATGTGTCAGCCCTGTGATGACCTGGCAACTTGTCCAGGGTGTACCCCGCCTTTCACCCGTAATCAGCTGGGATAGGCTCCAGCTTGCCTGCGACCCTGTAGAAGGATAAAGCGGCTAGAGATAATGAGATGAGCGGGGAAGTTTTTATCAATGGGGTTTAAAAGTAGGCGTGGCCAAACTCCCTTCCTTTGCATATGTAAACGAACTAAGAAACCATCCAATGACAGCAGTGTATGCAAATCAGCGTGTTTGTGGGCAGAGTCTTTCTGAGGCAGTGCTCCTGCAATCTGAGCTCAGAGTTTGTTTGGTTGGTTGTTTTTTTTAAATACTTTTTTGGTCACTGTGACCTTGACTTTGGCCGGATGACCCTCAAAATTTTGGAGGTTCTGTCTGAGACCAATGCTCATCTATCCTGAAAGTTTCATGAAGATTGGTCCAGGGCCCTGTACTACGAAGCGAGTTTTCTGGCTTACCAGGGTAACTTCGAGAGTAACTTAATCACGTGCAGCGTAACTTCCCAATTAACCCATACTACGAAAGTTGGCTATGTTCAAACCGAGGTATGCTGCCATGGCAACTTACGCTGCATCTCAAACCTGCTCGTCTCAGGTTATGTTCTTGCTTAACCCAAGGTTTCCGATTAACCACACCCTTTTTAAACACCACCTCTCCACCGACATTTCCTCTAGAGACAATGCCAGCGTACCTGGATGACCCGTGCGATATCGGAGCGCAGATTAGAGATGGGATTTATGGCTCTTTGATGGGATCCGCATCTTTGTGATCCGTTCTTTGAAAAGAGCCGCTCAAAAGACTGGCTCATTTGGCTCTTTTTAAATATTTATTCAGTTTTAAGAAGACAGCGTCTAAAGAAGCCAGATCCCTCTGCTTAGACAGTGACATCAATATTTCTGGACATACCTTTTATATAAAGCAACCTAGACTTACATTATTGTAACCCCTAAACGCTCATAAATAACCATTAAAAAACAATGAGGGCTTCAATGAATGTCCATGCAGAACGGCTTTTCTGTAAAAAAAAAAAAAAGAACCCACTCAAGAACATAGTTATCAAGAACGCAAGAATATTTTATAAAAAACACTTGTTTTACAAAAATATTTAAGTCTGAGATACAAAATAGATACAACTACAATAAATATAACACAAGAACTAGTTATCACACAAGAACATTTTAATAGAAAAAAACAAACTTTCTATATTAAAAATATTGAAATTGTAACAAAAATAGATACAACTAAACAGTCAGATAAATAGATAAAGTTATAACAAGAACACGATTATTTTAATAGGAAAAAACAAACTATTAATGCAAAAAATATTATTATTAGAAAAATAGATACAACTAGACAAACAGATAAATAAATAAAATACACAAAAATAGAACAAACAAAATGACGATAGAATAAATTAAATGAACATCTGTGCAAAGTAGTTTTCCCACAATATTATCATTAATATCACACAACAACATTATAAACTATATACAAAACAATTTGAACTATTAGGCAAACAGATAAAACTTGAATAAATAAAAGGCAAATGAATGCTTGCTTGCACGTGCACACACACACCATTATGAATGATGTTTTTATATTTCATTTTCACCTGTTGCCAGGTGCGTTTGGCACTGCTGTTGCCTCTGAAATGTTCACAGGACATACACCAACTTAGTCAAAGGGACTGAACAGTCAGTCATCCTAATTCATGTGACTCTGTGCACATATCAGCTTAAGTAGGCTACTCCATGAATTTACCATACCAAATTTTATTCAGGATTTTTCGGACATTAAACAAGCTATATATATGACTGGGGCCACGTCGAAGGACCATTTTCTGTGACTTGTGATTGATCATGAAGCTTTCTCTCATCCTATACTTCTGTTCTGGAACATGTAGAAGGGAGAATGTACTTACGCATTTACCCGATCGGCAATTCGTTGCCAACATGCTTGCCGCTCCTTATTGGCAGCCGCTGTGTTAGATTTTGCTCTTAATGTTGTTTTGAACTCCTCGTAGCTTTGCATTACGACAGCGCATTCTTCCTCCGTGAAGTACGGCGACCGTGCCATTGTGAACAGTGGGGATTTGCGCTGATAACCTCCCCTTTAACGTGAACGCGCATTAACCCTGATTAGGTTAAACCAGGTTCAACAAATCAACTTCATAACTGGCGTCGTAGTACCGTTTAACCCCAAACAAGATAACCAGGTTTTGTCAACCCCGGTTTAGCGGGGGAACCCTGGGTTACTTCTGGGTAGGTTAACCTCCGTTCGTAGTACAGGGCCCAGCTGTTTTCCCATAACATTGTTTACAACAAACAAACAAACCTGACCGAAAACAATACCTCGCCCCCTGGTGGACTCCGTCCCGAGTGAGGTAATAATAATCAGCTGAATTTATATAGCACCTTTCTTACACCCAAGGCTGCTTTACAATTAGGGGGGAAAAAAGTCCACCAAAAGAAGGTCAGGATGTCATTCCAATGGCGTAGCTATCACAGTCCCACCAAAAGGCGCAAGAAGATAAATCCCACACCACCTTCATAGCCGCCGCCACCGGGCAACATCACTCGGAACACCGTGCCATGACTCCACAAAGTGAGCACAGAAGCACTACTGCACAGAGCGCTGGACAACCCCGATGTTAAAAAGAGCAACGAGGTCACTGCGGGCCATAGCGAGGAACACAGGCATCACCCATGGCGGACCAAGTCCTGGAGGAAACCGACGCTCAAAACTGGGTCCAGAGATACACCACAACCAGCAGACAAAACACTCAAACAAAAATCAAACATCAAACTACACAAAAAAAAGAAAAACAAAAGGGAAAATAAAATAAAAAGGTCCGGTGAGAAGCGGCAGCCCAGCGTACCCTCAACTGGAAACAGAAGACAGACATGCGTAAGACAAATTTAGCACTTTCAAAATTAGCGATTTCAATCATTTATTCAACAAAAATAGATGTAATATTCTTCTGTGGTGAAAGTAAGTACACCCTTGGCTTCAGAAGCTAGTACAGTGTTGCCCCCTTTAACAGAACTTCTCGTAGGTGTCTTGCGTAATTGTCCACCAGTCTCTGACATCAGCTTGCTGAAATTTTTCAACACTCTTCCATGACAGATTCCTTCAGTTGCAAAGTGTTTGAGGGTTTTCTTGCATGTACTGCCCTTTTCAAATCTCCCCACAACATGTCAATGGGGTTCAAATCTGGGCTTTGATGAAAAAGGCCATTCCACAACCCTCCACTTCTTCTTTCTGAACCAGTCCTTGGTGGATCTGCTCGTGTGCTTAAGATCATTATCCTGTTGAAAAGTCCACCTCTGGTTCAATTTCAACTTTTCACTCTTTGATATGATTCAGAATTGAATCAATGAATGCAAGCTTCCTTGTCCCTGAGGCAGTGAAGCAACCCCAAACCAGAACATTTCCACCACCATGCTTCACACTTGGTATGAGGTTCTTCTCCTTTGGTCTGCACCACACGTGTACTCTTACTGTGGGCAAACAACTCTACCTTTGATTCATCTGTCAAGAGCATGTTATTCCAAAAGGTCTGGTCTTTGCCTATATGTTCACTGGTAAACTGTCGTCTTGCTTTAATGTTCCTTTTGGACGGTGAAGACTTTTTTCCTGGCACACCTTCCATGCAGGTCAAATGTGGCCAATCTCTTTCTGAATGTAGATGTATACACTTTCACATCAACAGTTGCAAGCATTACCTGCAGAACCAGTCATGAAATTTTGGGGTTCTTGGAGACTTCTTTTAGCATCGAATGGTCTGCCCTTGGGTTGAATTTACTGCCAGTCCTGGACAAATTGGCAGTTGCTTGAAATCTACACCACTTGGAGATAATTTTTCTTATACTGTAATGACTCATTTCTAATAATTTAGAGAGCCTTTCCAGAGTCATCCAGATTCCTTGCCAGATTCATAATCATCCACAACCCTTTTTTCTGAGGTCCTTGGAGAGCGCTTGAGACCTTAGCATGATGACACCACACACTTTAATAGCAAAGAGAACACCAGACTCTAGATATCAGGCTTAAATAAGACGGGTTCCACCTGCACCTCGACCTGAAGGAGGTTCGAATCAACGGCACCTAATCTGGAACAACTGAGTCTACTTTTATGGACTTGAAAGTGTAATAAATGTAAGAGTGTACGTACTTTTTATGACTGATTTTTTCTTCATTATTATTAAATTAAGAGAAATAAGAGAGAGTGAAACGTTTGCTTATTTACACATGTTGAGAAAAGTCTACAATTTCCACAAGAAGTACGTACTTTTTCACGACTGTATAAACAACTATTTTTGTTTCTTTCTTGATCTTAATAAGACAAAAATACGTAGTGTTACAGAGAAACCAGAAAACGCAAACTCCTCTGTCCTGAAGATGATTAACAGCTTAATTTTTTTTTATCTGCTTATTATTCGTCGTAGATTATGCTGAGAGTCCATCATACAAGTCCCCGTGCATGATATGAGCTGTTACTATGGGAATTATAATGTTTTTCATTTATAACGAGAATGTTCAAGAAATTACTGCTGGAGCAAATTTATTAAAATCACAATCAGGTAGAAGAAAATGTCATCGGTACTCATTTTAAAAGGGTGCCAATATTTCTTGAGCTGATTTGAAAGCTGATGTAAATTACAGATACAAGTTTTTCGCAGGATTAATGGACCGAACCAGGAAAACTAACAAAACACAAACACACACACTGACCCGCATCACCAAACCGTGCCCCCTCCACGTTATCAGATCCATCCTTCTTCCCCATAATCAATCTAATCTCATGGCTTATCAACAGGGGAGGCAGAGTTTGCACTTTGCACCCCCGCTTCGGCCTTTTCATGGGTTTTGATGAGCTCTTCCTCCATTGTGTTGCCTTTGTTGTTGGGCGGAAAATGGGCTGGTTATTTTAAGCCCCGCTGTCATAAAGAACAGAGGTCTCCAGGAGCGAAGCAGAGCTATTATCACCACCGAGCAAATCGCTTCCTCTCTTAATCAATGAGCCTGTCCTTCAGAAGCGGGTCACACGTGTGCTGCACTTTCTGCTCTAAAACACCAACACCACTGCTAACACTCAGAAATAAATAGAAAATGTGTGTAAATGTTACAGCGTAAATGCTCATAGACATGTTACTCATGTTATACATTTGTATACTGTAGCTTTTGTCTGAAGTGATTTGATTTACAAATCTTTACCAGATAGAATCCTGAGAATAATAGTTACTTCGGCTTTACTTTATTGACAGTGAAATAAAACCAGAAGCACCACATTTACAGTTGATAGCAAAAACACACACCATGTATTGCATGCTGAATGGAAAGGTGACAAACTGGGTACCTATGTTATTATGTTATTTTACAGTCTGTTAGGGTTTTTTTCCATCTCTCTGGCCCTCACCATCTCGAGATCAGTCCCCTCGTGTCACCCAGACGTCTGGGGGTGAGTCGCAGAAAAAAGAAAGGAACCCCACAATCCAGTTTGCAATCTT
Organism: Neoarius graeffei; assembly: GCF_027579695.1. Taxonomy (NCBI): domain Eukaryota; kingdom Metazoa; phylum Chordata; class Actinopteri; order Siluriformes; family Ariidae; genus Neoarius; species Neoarius graeffei. The sequence goes on from NC_083573.1 coordinate 92,479,504, forward strand.
TATTCGCAAGTCCCCCCTGAGATGAGAGTATACAGGGGTTTTATACGTGTATATGTGAGTGAAACCTTGGGTCAATCATGACAATTTTAAACAAAGACTACGTTTAGTCTACAACCCCGATTCCAAAAAAGTTGGGACAAAGTACAAATTGTAAATAAAAACGGAATGCAATAATTTACAAATCTCAAAAACTGATATTGTATTCACAATAGAACATAGACAACATATCAAATGGTGAAAGTGAGACATTTTGAAATTTCATGCCAAATATTGGCTCATTTGAAATTTCATGACAGCAACACATCTCAAAAAAGTTGGGACAGGGGCAATAAGAGGCTGGAAAAGTTAAAGGTACAAAAAAGGAACAGCTGGAGGACCAAATTGCAACTCATTAGGTCAATTGGCAATAGGTCATTAACATGACTGGGTATAAAAAGAGCATCTTGGAGTGGCAGCGGCTCTCAGAAGTAAAGATGGGAAGAGGATCACCAATCCCCCTAATTCTGCGCCGACAAATAGTGGAGCAATATCAGAAAGGAGTTCGACAGTGTAAAATTGCAAAGAGTTTGAACATATCATCATCTACAGTGCATAATATCATCAAAAGATTCAGAGAATCTGGAAGAATCTCTGTGCGTAAGGGTCAAGGCCGGAAAACCATACTGGGTGCTCGTGATCTTCGGGCCCTTAGACGGCACTGCATCGCATACAGGCATGCTTCTGTATTGGAAATCACAAAATGGGCTCAGGAATATTTCCAGAGAACATTATCTGTGAACACAATTCACCGTGCCATCCACCGTTGCCAGCTAAAACTCTATAGTTCAAAGAAGAAGACGTATCTAAACATGATCCAGAAGCGCAGACGTCTTCTCTGGGCCAAGGCTCATTTAAAATGGACTGTGACAAAGTAGAAAACTGTTCCGTGGTCAGACGAATCAAAATTTGAAGTTCTTTATGGAAATCAGGGACGCCGTGTCATTCAGACTAAAGAGAAGAAGGACGACCCAAGTTGTTATCAGCGCTCAGTTCAGAAGCCTGTATCTCTGATGGTATGGGGTTGCATTAGTGCGTGTGGCATGGGCAGCTTACACATCTGGAAAGACACCATCGATGCTGAAAGGTATATCCAGGTTCTAGAGCAACATATGCTCCCATCCAGACGACATCTCTTTCAGGGAAGACCTTGCATTTTCCAACATGACAATGCCAAACCACATACTGCATCAATTACAGCATCATGGCTGCGTAGAAGAAGGGTCCGGGTACTGAACTGGCCAGCCTGCAGTCCAGATCTTTCACCCATAGAAAACATTTGGTGCATCATAAAACGGAAGATACGACAAAAAAGACCTAAGACAGTTGAGCAACTAGAATCCTACATTAGACAAGAATGGGTTAACATTCCTATCCCTAAACTTGAGCAACTTGTCTCCTCAGTCCCCAGACGTTTACAGACTGTTGTAAAGAGAAAAGGGGATGTCTCACAGTGGTAAACATGGCCTTGTCCCAACTTTTTTGAGACGTGTTGTTGTCATGAAATTTAAAATCACCTAATTTTTCTCTTTAAATGATACATTTTCTCAGTTTAAACATTTGATATGTCATCTTTGTTCTATTCTGAATAAAATATGGAATTTTGAAACTTCTACATCATTGCATTCTGTTTTTATTTACAACTTGTACTTTGTCCCAACTTTTTTGGAATCGGGGTTGTAACAAAGAAGTGTCTTCTCCACTGGCCGAAGGAACACAGGAATAGTTTAAAATCACTGTTATAGTATATGTAATAGTCTAAAATAATAAAGGATCTTAAAAAGCTCTAAAATATTAAAATCATAAAGTCTTAACACCTTGTGCAGCAATAAGGCTAATACAAATCTATAAAACTAACATGAATCACTTAATGCAGCTTTAAATCTAACATTAAATCTAACATTCAATCATTTCAATTTCAATCTTTATTAGAAACCTTACACAGTTATTCCACGAAATCGAGTCGTACATGAGCTGATAGCCGACGAGGTGTGTAGCACAGAGTGGGCTATAGTCCATGTACGACAAGATTGAGTTGTTTGATTCTATCCACATTCACTGGATTTTGATAAACAGAGCATTTTCATTTTCAGCAAATTCGATAAATAAAAACTTTACACAAAACATCCGACAAAATCATATCCGCTTAGAATGTAAACAAAATGGCGAAATCACAGTAGCGATTTGTGAAAAATGCTAGAAGAATAATAATTCTTGAAAAATAAAAAAAGATACATTCTTACCATCAAATACTTTTATTCCATATTTTGTTGTATTTTTAGGGTTTTGTTTTCAAGTAGAGTTTTCATTTCATCCTCGGTTGGTTCAGCAACACGCTCCACCATTTTGTTTTTCTCTACTCACGGTATATGAGCTGATATCCTAGTCGTAGAGTAGCCAATCAGTCAGAGCACGTGATTGCTCATATCCAGTGAATGTGGATAGAATAAAATTTTTTATACTACAGTGTTGTTGGGGCGGCACGGTGGTGTAGTGGTTAGCGCTGTCGCCTCACAGCAAGAAGGTCCGGGTTCGAGCCCCGTGGCCGGCGAGGGCCTTTCTGTGCGGAGTTTGCATGCTGTCCGTGTGGGTTTCCTCCGGGTGCTCCGGTTTCCCCCACAGTCCAAAGACATGCAGGTTAGGTTAACTGGTGACTCTAAATTGACCGTGAGTGTGAATGGTTGTCTGTGTCTATGTGTCAGCCCTGTGATGACCTGGCAACTTGTCCAGGGTGTACCCCGCCTTTCACCCGTAGTCAGCTGGGATAGGCTCCAGCTTGCCTGCGACCCTGTAGAACAGGATAAAGCGGCTACAGATAATGAGATGAGATGAGACAGCATTGTTGAATTTTCACGCCTGATTGGTCAGAATGTTTTGAACATTCATTTTCAAACAGAAATTGGTTTATAGAGCCCTGAGTGAGACACGGCACTCTGCCATCACCCATACCTCACTTCTTCCAGCTTGTCCCACTTATGTGTGTGTGTGGGGTCACGGCCATGTGGACCCTATTGATCCACATGTCATATTAATTGAAGTGTAATTTTACACTGAATGCCCTTCCTGCCTCAATCCTTCTATTTCTGGGCTTGGGAAACAACCATTTACACCTATGGACAATTTAGAGTAGCATGTTAGCCTAACCTGCATGTCTTTGGACTGTGGGGGAAACCGGAGCACCTGGAGGAAACCCATGCAGACACGGGGAGAACATGCAAACTCCGCACAGAAAGGCCCTCGCTGACCACTGGGCTCAAACCCAGAGCCTTCTTTCTGCGAGGCGACAGCGCTAACCACTACACCACCGTGCCGCCCATGACATCGCCCACCCCTCCTGGTTGCAAAAACATAGCTGTTGTGATTTTGTCACGTTGTGCTGTTGGGGGTCAGGATCAGAAAAGTGCTCACATATTTGCCAGTCACTTTAATAAGAACATGTTGTTGATTCTAAAATTCTTGTTCTTGGCTGCAGGAGTGGAACCCAGTGTGTTCTTCTGTTCTGCTGTTGCATGCTGAGATGCTTTTCTGCTCACCACGGTTGTAAAGAGTGATTATTTGAGTTACTATATCCTTCCTGGCAAAAAAGCTTGAACCAATCTGGCCATTTTCCTCTGACCTCTCTTATCAACAAGCCGTTTGTTTCCACCCACAGAACTGTCACTCACTCAACTCAATGTTTTTTGTTTTTCGCACCATTCTGTGTAAACTCTAGAGACTGTGAAAACCCCAGGAGATCAGCAGTTTCTGAAATACTCAAACCAGTCCATCTGGCTCAAACCAACACCCATGCCATCCATCCCAACTCTCAGAGGGCCTTTGGGCTGTTTCCTTCATGGTATTATTTGGGTGTCCCCTCTTATGAAATTAGCAGGTAGGGTTACTAGCCCCCTACTCCAGTGTAGTCTATCCTGCTGCCACCAAACTTTCCTAGTCGTCCTCTGGTCTTCCCTGGACTCCAACTGCCTTATTCACAGTAGTCATTGTCTCCAGAGATGGATCAATTTGTACAGGTAGATGTTCACCTGCTAGGCTCTAAGCCTGCCGTGCCTCCACCGGTGCCTGTCGGGTTAGCTGCGGGGTCATCAACTGGGGACCACTATTCATAGATGTTTCGCCCCTTAACCCTGGAACAACTCCTGGTGGTGGGGCAGTGAACAGGGACATCTCCCTGACACTCCCCACAGCTAGCCTTCCTCAGGAGTTACCAGTTCCCCAAATCTTGTCCTGCCTTCTTAGCCATAGCCAGAATTTGGCCTTCTCTAGCTCTTCGGAAAGGCTTTGTGTAGCTCTTTGCCCCCTAGCTGTAAGTATTTCGGAGCAGGTGTAGTATCCAGCGTCCAACAAAGCCCGTTGAGAAAGTCATACTTTGAGATCACAATTTTTCCCATTCTGATGTTTGAACATGGTGAGCATTAACTGAAGCTCTTGATTTGTATCTGTATGATCTGATGCATTGTGCTGCTGTCAAGGGATCGGCTGATTAGAGAACTGCATCAAACAGCAGGCGGATGGGTGTGCTTAATAAAGTGACCGGTGCGTATTTAGTCCATATAAACACATTTCTTGTAGTGATCATCTAGTGAGGTGTTGGTGGGGGTGCGTCGGCTCATTGAAAGTGAAATAACTGTTAGCGGAGCTCGTCATCATAAAGGGCTAGTCCCAGAACAATGAGTAGTGAAGGAATTGATCAAGATTTCATAGAGGAAGAAAATCAAATAGTCTATTAGAGAAATATAGCAGTGGAGTCAATGAGGGATGCAAAATGAGGCATGAATGAAGAAGGGGAGGCAGGCAGACAGACACTGAAAGAAAAAAGAAAGAAAAAAGAAAGAAATGCATAGACACAGAGCAAGTCTATTATATTCCTGTATGGAAAAAGCAATAAGAGACAGGATCATTGTCCTGGTGGCAGGAGATTCATTGCTCCTGTTCTGGAGAAAAGAAAATTGAAATTCACACATGCAAGGAAAGAGAGCGTGCGGGAGATGATTCCTCCTCCGGCACACCCGCTCTTTCTGTTTGTCAGCACTTCATCAGGCGCTCCGCTCTCAACCTGTTTGCTTTCTGATTGAAATACATGCCCAAGGAGATGCCTGAGGTTTACAGAGTCAAATATTTGATAAAAAGCTTTAGTGCTAGGATACGACATGAGAATCCGTTGTCGACTAAGTCATCAAGGCGGCGTGGGACGTGTTATATTGTCTCAGCAGCGTAGACTGGGAATAAAGTCTCACGAGCACGTCTAAATTCTCACAAGTTCATGTTGACGTACTAAATGTGTTGTCAGATTTGAGCTGCAAAATCGTTAGCAGGCGCTAATGCGTGGTCAACCTGCGCTCGGCTGAAAATGAGTGCTATGCTAATTGCTGTGGCAAATATGTTTTGATTGAGGATTGAGAGAGGTCTTTTGTGTCTGCGACTGATGTTTACCGCACAGACAGCGCATTAGAGTAAGCAAATGGAACACTCAAGCACTTACCAGCAATTAAGTAGGTTAAGTGAGTCGCCAGCTCGCTAGCATAGTGATTTCATTTATTGTGCTTTCCTCTCTCCGCACACGGTCCCCGTTTTATCCATATAGATGTTCTCATGGACTTCTCTCTCTCCATCATTCTGTTTAGCGTGTACTCTTTACTAGTCTGTATGTTGTTTATTGAAATCAGGCAACATAGTTCAGTATGTAACAGATAATAAAAAAAACACTTCAGTGGTGAACTGTTACTATTAGAGCTGGGACTTGAGCTCAGCCAAACCTTAGCCAGACACCAAAAAGCAACAGGGCAAAGGATTTTACAAGGGATTAGCGGCAGGCTGACAGGTCGCTCGGTTGTATGTAGCTGTCGATGTTGATTTTAAAAGCATCTCCGTAAATTACACTACCGTTCAAAAGTTTGGGGTCACCCAGACAATTTTGTGTTTTCCATGAAAAGTCACACTTTTATTTACCACCATAAGTTGTAAAATGAATAGAAAATCTAGTCAAGACATTTTTCTGGCCATTTTGAGCATTTAATCGACCCCACAAATGTGATGCTCCAGAAACTCAATCTGCTCAAAGGAAGGTCAGTTTTATAGCTTCTCTAAAGAGCTCAACTGTTTTCAGCTGTGCTAACATGATTGTACAAGGGTTTTCTAATCATCCATTAGCCTTCTGAGGCAATGAGCAAACACATTGTACCATTAGAACACTGGAGTGAGAGTTGCTGGAAATGGGCCTCTATACACCTATGGAGATATTGCACCAAAAACCAGACATTTGCAGCTAGAATAGTCATTTACCACATTAGCAATGTATAGAGTGGATTTCTGATTAGTTTAAAGTGACCTTCATTGAAAAGAACAGTGCTTTTCTTTCAAAAATAAGGACATTTCAAAGTGACCCCAAACTTTTGAACGGTAGTGTACACAGGAAAATGAATACTTCAGTCTGAGTGAAAAATACTGTAGCGAACGTGCAGCGTGGAAGAAGAGTCTGGAGACAGAAATCTTAGTTTCTCGGTCATTAGTCTGTGCTACTTGCTCAAGATAGATAGCACTGACTTTATAAGCATTCACTAACACTACTGATGAGCGCTACACCGGCTGGAAGGTGACTTCACTGCTGCACTGACAGCGCCGACTCACAGTTAAAGGAGAACTGAAGTCATTTTTAAACTTGCTTTATTTCTTAATTAACATGTTATTCAGTTACGTTTTCGGTTTTAGTAACCTTATATCGTGACTCATATTGGCAACTAATTGCAATTAAATATTATACTTATCGGCCTATTCGGTTTTTAGCCATGTTGAATTTAGTTCGTTCGGTCCGCGGCAGGCGTCGCTTATCCGCGCGATCTTCACGAGACTTGTGCGAGACTTCGAAACGTGAAGTGTCAGCCGGGTGTCAGCACTGCCATTTTGAAAACTGTTTTCCAAATGAAATATTGCACAAAAACGAGTTTAAATGACGATTACTGCCTACTTTTTTCAAACTTTCCTGATCGCTATCAAAACAAACAAAACTTCCAGCTTGATTACATCAGCATTTGAAAGAGGGCGCGCGAGTCTTTTGACAACGTTGGCAGATGTTGGTCACTTTGATTTCCGCTGTATGTTTTACTTCCGTCCTACGATGTGTCACACAGGTCTCAACGAATCTCGTTCATGGCCATTGCTTTGACATATGGACTGATATATTACAGAGCATATTTCAAACACTCATAACTTGCTATAGCAACGACAAAATAGCAATCAAAAATGCATTCCGATATTTAATAAAATTAGATGAATAAAATTTTGATAAAAAAATTTGCCTTTAGTTCTACTTTAAGCTCACGTTGGGGTTCAAGAAGGCCGAGGGTGATAAATTTTCAGTCCCTCCCACTAAATCAAAATCTGATAGATGAATTAACCTGTCACTTCCTACATAAACATACACTTCCATGGGCCTCTGTCCTGGCAGTGAAGTCCTAACCAATGAGTGAGCAACTCTAAACTTTTCTCAGCCTAGAGACAACAAACAAACAAACAAACACACACAATCTCATTGGATAACTCCATTTTAATGTTTTCAGGACAGTAACCCTTTCATTTCTGAAGCAAATTTGATAGAAAATGAAGCCAAATTAGAATTAGAAGAGAATAATTATCATGAAGTTATGAAAAAATGAAATAAATTAAATATAACATTTAAAATGCTGGGGCGGCATGGTGGTGTAGTGGTTAGCGCTGTCGCCTCACAGCAAGAAGGTCCGGGTTCGAGCCCCGTGGCGGCCCTTCTGTGTGGAGTTTGCATGTTCTCCCCGTGTCTGCGTGGGTTTCCTCCGGGTGCTCTGGTTTCCCCCACAGTCCAAAGACATGCAGGTTAGGATAACTGGTGACTCTAAATTGACCGTAGGTGTGAATGTGAGTGTGAATGGTTGTCTGTGTCTATGTGTCAGCCCTGTGATGACCTGGCGACTTGTCCAGGGTGTACCCCGCCTTTCGCCCGTAGTCCGCTGGGATAGGCTCCAGCTTGCCTGCGACCCTGTAGAACAGGATAAAGCGGCTACAGATAATGAGATGAGATGAGACATTGGTTTCATCAATAAACAAAGATCTGTCAACTGACTGACCAAAGGTCATTACATCACATTACATTACATTACAGGCATTTAGTAGATGCCACAGTGACAGACAACAAGTGCAGAAGTCCAGTACACGAAGTGCTGAACTTCCAGACAAGAAAGTCCTAGCGCCAACCGAACACGTGACAGAATAACACTTAGTGTAATATTCTGATGAAGTACCAGCAATCAGCAACCAGTAAAGGAAAACAAAACAATTAAACCATACAAATGAGCTGACAAAGTACAACTAAATGGAGAAAAATAAAACTCCAATGTCTAAAACGAAGTCATCATGACCGGGCGAGACTGCACACAGCCTGGGTTGGTCAAGACCGTTATGCAAATCTCATTCAAAGCTTTGTTTATGCATCAGAAGCAAAGGATTCTGAAGCTTGTGGCCTGAAAAGTGTGCAATACAATAACCAGAACGTCAAGGACGTAGTCGCTTGACGTTCTGATTAGATTAAAATCACCTCATTTTTCTGGGATAGGCTCCAGCTTGCCTGCGACCCTGTAGAACAGGTAAAGCGGCTAGAGATGATGAGATGAGATGAGATTTAAAATGCTGATATGTTTGGGCCTTCTCTGAAGGACTAAGAAGACCCTGACGGTTCCCATCTGAAACACTTAGGATGCCGTAGTGGGAAAATAATCAATGACAGGGTGCTGTGATGTTCATCAGCGTTACTTTTCCCACCCCAGAATTTATTCTATTCCTATTACAGCATATTCTGAAGTCTTTTATTCCTCTTATATAACAGCAATTTGCCAAGTTACATTGTTTTATTTCTTATAGCATGACCATTTTTATCCATTTATAGTTACATTTAATGCTCCAAGTCAGTTCCTGTTATCACTTTGTAAGCAGCTACAGTCATTCCTTCATGAGCATTTTTTTTCTCTTTCTTGATGTTCATAAGACAAAAAAAAAAAATGCAGCTTGTGAAGCATAACTTTCCCAAAGTACTGGAACTGGAGACTCCTTCCAACTGAAAGCTTCACCATACTCTCTGAATAAGTACATGAAGACTATCACAGAAACAACATTTTTCTTATTGTTTATTTTTAGACTTAGTTTGTGTGTTGTAGTGGCTCAACAGTTACTGATCTGAAGGTCATGGGTTCAAGCCCCAACACTGACAAGCTGCCACTGCTGAGCCTTTGAGCAAGATTTTTAACCTTCTTTGCTCCAGGAGCACTGTGTCATGTACCCCCTTGTTGTATGTCACTCTGGATAAGAGCGCCTGCTAAATGCCTGTAATGTAATAATGTATTAGAACCAGCACATTAATACTGAACAGTTATTCCATGAAATTGAGTCGTACATGAGTTGATAGTCAACGAGATACGTAGCACAGAGTCGGCTATAACCCGTGTACGACGAGATTGAGTGGAATAGCTGTTTTATTCTATCCACATTTACTGGATTTTGAGAAACAGAGCATTTTTACTTTTATTTTTTCAAATTTGATAAAAACTTTCTACAAAACGTTCAACAAAATCATTTCTGCTTCAGTGGACTTCTTAAAAACCTATTGATGGCTGCACGAATTGACTTTAGTGTTTGTTTGTTTTTTTTTTTGGGGGGGGGGGGGGGGTTTGTAGAAAGTGCCATCTTGCTGTCGTGCCGAGGTACAGTGGATATAAAAAGTGTTCACATCCTGTTAAAATGATCAGTTTTTCTGATGTAAAAAAAAAAAAAATGAGACCATGATAAATAATTTCAAAAAACTTTTCCCACCTTTAATGTGACCTATAACCTGTACAATTCAATTGAAAAACATAAAAAATAAAAAATGTACAATAAGCTGGTTGCATAAGTGTGCACACCCTTAAACTAATACTTTGCTGAAGCACATTTTGATTTAATTACAGCATTCAGTCTTTTTGGGTCGGAGTCCATCAGCCTGCCGCATCTAGACTTGGCGATATTTGCCCACTTTTCCTTGCAAAAGCGCTCCAAATCTGTCAGACTGTGAGGGCGTCTCTCGTGCACAGCCCTCTTCAGGTCACCCCACAGATTTTCAGCTGGATTTAGGTCTGGGCTCTGGCTGGGCCATTCCAAAACTTTAATTTTCTTCTGGTGAAGCCATTCTTTTGTTGATTTCAATGTATGCTTGGGGTCATTGTCGCGCTGAAAGATGAAATTCCTCTTCAGCTTTCTTGCAGACTCCTAAAGGTTTGGGGCTAAAATTGACTGGTATTTAGAACTGTTCATAATTCCCTCCACCTTGACTAAAGCCCCTGTTCCAGCTGAAGAAAAACAACCCCAAAACATGATGCTGCCACCACCATGCTTCACCGTGGGTATGGGGCTCTTTTTGCGCCAAACAGACCTTTTGGAATCGTGGCCAAAAAGTTCAACCTTGGTTTCATCAGACCATAACACATTTTCCCACATGCTTTTGGGAGAGTTGATGTATTTTTTTGCAAAATTTATCCGGGCCTGGAAGTTTTTCTTTGACCCTACCTCATAGTTCAGACATATGGAGAATACGGGAGATTGTTGTCACATGTAGTACACAACCAGTATTTGCCAGAAATTCCTGCAGCTCCTTCAGTGTTACTGTAGGCCTCTCGGCAGCCTCCCTGACCAGTTCTCGTCTTGTCTTTTCATCAGTTTTGGAGGGACGTCCAGTTCTCGGTAATGTCACTGTTGTCCCATATCTTCTCCACTTCTTGATGACGGTCTTCACTGTGCTCCATGGTATATCTAATGCCGTGGAAATGTTTTTGTACCTTTCAACAATGAGATCCCTTTGACGCTTTGTAAGCTCTCTGTGAACGCTGGCTTTTGCTGGAGGAGCAACTGAGTAAATGTCTGAACTTTATTTGGGGTTAATCAGAGTCAGTTTAATTGATGGTGGGTGTGAACCCAAAAAGACTGAATGCTGTAATTAAATCAAAAGGTGCTTCAGCAAAGTATTAGTTTAAGGGTGCGCACACTTATGCAACCAGCTTATTGTACGCTTTTATTTTTTTATGTTTTTCCCCCAAACAGATTTGTTTGTTTTTCAATTGAATTGTACAGGTTATAGGTTACATTAAAGGTGGGAAAAGTTTTGAAATTATTTTTCATGGTCTCATTTTGGTTTTTTTTTTTTACATCAGAAAAACCTGTCATTTTAACGGGGTAAAATAGATAATTATTTAATTCTTCCTTGGACATTTCAGTTCTGTAATTTTCAAACCTCTTTGAGCTTTTGAACCAGTCTAAAAAAATCCAATAAATTTTAATGCTGAAAGATGAAGAATGTGAACAAACCAGCGGAATGACGGGAGCAATTTGTGAAAAATGTGATAATTATTGAAAAATTAAAAAAAAGACGTTTTACTATCAAATACTTTTATTCCCTATTTTGTTGCTTTTTTTTGTATTTTTGGGGGTTTTGTTTTCAAGTAGAGTTTTTATTTCGTCCTCGGTTGGTTCAGTAACACACTCCATTTTATTCTTCTTCTTTAGGGTTTTTGATGGTTGGCAAACCAAATTAAAGGTGCATTATTGCCACTGACTGGGCTGGAGTGTGGAACAGGAGATATTGGGGGGGAACTATATTCTTTTACCTATTTCTGTTTTTTTAAAAATACTTGATAAAGTGATATATCTGACTTGATGCGCTCCACCATTTTGTTTTTCTCTACTCACGGTATATGAACTGATAGCCTAGTAGAGGAGTAGCCAATCAGAGCGCATGATTTCTCATATCTAGTGAATGTGGATAGAATAAAAACTCAAATCTATACTCAGAGATGCTCTTGGAGGAAATTACTCAATATCTTCTAACCAATCAGGTTCAAGATTTCAACAACACTTGTATAACGCAGAAGTTTATATGGAGAAACTTTAACCATTGTGATGTACAGTATATGGGAGAGTTGTGGACTCTGTGCTGCTGCTCTTATGTGGAAAATGAGCTTAAAAGCTCGTTCTCAGACTCATCAAATTTACTTATTTATCTAGCCATTTATTTATTAATTGTTACGTTTGTGGAAATCACGACCCATGTCACTCTTTTATCATAAGATTTTTTGAACGTTTAAACAAGTAGGCTGTAGATAACGTCAACTTGGACCGAATCTCTTGTTTTGGCCAAATTTTCAAGATCAAAGGTGACAATAGCGCAAATAAATTGTCACAGAGCCTAATATTTTAACATCTATATTTATTTTTGAGCGTCTGTGGCTGCAAAAAGTTTGAAAAGCTCTGAATGAAATAAATAGTTTAATGAATTTTAGGTTTTAATGTTTAGTAATGCTGCAGAACTATCGATTTGATTATTGTAAAATGCGGCATGGTGGTGTAGTGGTTAGCGCCGTCGCCTCACAGCAAGAAGGTCCGGGTTCGAGCCCCGTGGCCGGCGAGGGCCTTTCTGTGTGGAGTTTGCATGTTCTCCCCGTGTCCGTGTGGGTTTCCTCCGGTTTCCCCCACAGTCCAAAGACATGCAGGTTAGGTTGACTGGTGACTCTAAGCAGTGGCGGCTCCTGAATTTTTTTTCGGGGGGGCAATTTTCCCCCGTTATGTCTACACGGACCGTAAATGTCCACAGGACTGAAGTAAATTGACCTAGGTAGCAAATCAATTGGCCAAACTTGTTTTTGCCTGGTAAATTCAGATATCAATACAGACAATCTCTCTTGGCGGCACAGTAGTGTAGTGGTTAGCACTGTCGCCTCACAGCAAGAAGGTCTGGGTTCGAGCCCCGTGGCCGGCGAGGGCCTTTCTGTGTGGAGTTTGCATGTTCTCCCCGTGTCCGCGTGGGTTTCCTCCGGGTGCTCCGGTTTCCCCCACAGTCCAAAGACATGCAGGTTAGGTTAACTGGTGACTCTAAATTGACCGTAGGTGTGAATGTGAGTGTGAATGGTTGTCTGTGTCTATGTGTCAGCCCTGTCATGACCTGGCGACTTGTCCAGGGTGTACCCCGCCTTTCGCCCGTAGTCAGCAGGGATAGGCTCCAGCTTGCCTGTGACCCTGTAGAAGGATAAAGCGGCTAGAGATAATGAGATGAGATGAGACAATCTCTCTTCTCTCCACGAGGTGGCAACACTGAACAAGTTAAAGGTGGCAAACTAAGGTCGCCTAGTAAACTAGACCCACCCGCCTAGCGGCCAAAAATATTTTTGCCTACGAGTGGCAAATATTCACATTTAGTCTGGCTTGCCAGGCTAAAACTAAGGAAGATTCATTGTGAAGCCTTCAAAGCAAAACGTTTGGCATCACAATCAATTAATATTACATTACTCATTTATTTTCTTATATTTTTCCAGTATCCTATAATAAGTAGACACAAATTCTTAATTATAAACATATTCTAGGGCGGCACGGTGGTGTAGTGGTTAGCGCTGTCGCCTCACAGCAAGAAGGTCCTGGGTTCGAGCCCCGGGGCCGGCGAGGGCCTTTCTGTGCGGAGTTTGCATGTTCTCCCTGTGTCCGCGTGGGTTTCCTCCGGGTGCTCCGGTTTCCCCCACAGTCCAAAGACATGCAGGTTAGGTTAACTGGTGACTCTAAATTGACCGTAGGTGTGAATGTGAGTGTGAATGGTTGTCTGTGTCTATGTGTCAGCCCTGTGATGACCTGGCGACTTGTCCAGGGTGTACCCCGCCTTTCGCCCGTAGTCAGCTGGGATAGGCTCCAGCTCACCTGTGACCCTGTAGAAGGATAAAGCGGCTAGAGATAATGAGATGAGATGAAACATATTCTAATTTCTTCATTCTCATCTCATCTCATTATCTCAAGCCGCTTTATCCTTCTACAGGGTCGCAGGCAAGCTGGAGCCTATCCCAGCTGACTACGGGCGAAAGGCGGGGTACACCCTGGACAAGTCGCCAGGTCATCACAGGGCTGACACAGACACGGACAACCATTCACACTCACATTCACACCTACGGTCAATTTAGAGTCACCAGTTAACCTAACCTGCATGTCTTTGGACTGTGGGGGAAACCGGAGCACCCGGAGGAAACCCACGCGGACACGGGGAGAACATGCAAACTCCACACAGAAAGGCCCTTGCTGGCCCCGGGGCTCGAACCCAGGACCTTCTTGCTGTGAGGCGACAGCGCTAACCACTACACCACCGTGCCGCCCATTTCTTCATTCTAAAGAATGCAATTAAAGTGGCAGGATATAAATCCAAAACAAGTGTTTATTTAAGTTTTGAAAAAGATGAAGAAAAGCATAACTATCAAACAAACATGTGCAGCTTAATTATGTGGGTTTTTTTTTATATGGAATTGCACTATTTTAACAACAAATAATAATTCTAAATAAATTCTGCAGTTTTTTTCCCCCAAGAATTCCTCCAGAAAGCCATGGCTTAAAAGGAAATTTAAAGTATTACAAGCATGTCAATGAACACAAAAGGCTTTAGTTATTTAGCTATATACACACAAGGTTACACAAGGTTTTGTAGTCAGTGCAACTTGGCTTAACAAGTTGGAAGAAAGGTAAGGTGCTGCTGGCTCCAATGAACACATACTGTACAATATATAAAAACTGAAAATATGCTTAATTTACACCAAGTCAGAGAGAACTTGAGGCTGCTGAAATATTCCAAGCATGGCAATGTTAAACTGCCATTGGTAAAACAAAAACATGGCAATGTTTAACTGCCATTGGTAACACACACACACAAAAACAACTTTTGCCTAGTAAATTCAAATATCACTGTACCGTCTGCTGTGCTACTTCCAGGGTGGAAGAGAACGCAAGGGTAGCAAAAAAGAGCATTGACTACATCACAGCCAGCTAGCCAAGTTTTCCGGTGGTACCAGTTCTTGTTAAAACCTCTTGAGTAGGTCTTCTCCCCCTTCGTAGACACTTACTTGATGTTTAAATTCGGTCTAGGAGGTCCTAGCTGTTTGATTGCCGTTTTCTCCTCATTGGTACGACGACTAAAGGGAACTTCTTTCAGAGACGCTATCGTATTGTGGCACTCAACACTCGCCATCTTCTTCATAGAATGTTCACACATTTCCCGCGCAAGTTGCATTTTCCAGCCCCAAATTATGTTCATAACCCACCAAAAAGCAATTAAAACTGCCCAATCTGGCAACACTTGCGCGGCGCAACAGGCGTATGACGTAAGCATGCTGCTTGTGCGAGCACATAAAACCTAATAGAAAATGCATTGGGAGCATGATTTTCGAAAAAAATGTACGTACCATTACAGTCAATGGGAGATTTTGGGGCAAATCTGAACCTGACAGAAATCGCCCCAAAAGGGTGTGGCTACACCAGGCGCGACCTTAGCCTGATTGGACAATGACATTACTGTTGCCGTGGTAGTAGAAGTAGATTAAAAAAAAATCTCCCTCCCTGTTTGGGAGTGCGTCGCCCAAATCGCCCCTATTAATGAGCCGCCAGTGACTCTAAGGCTACATCCACACGACAACGGCAACGAGATTTTTTTTTTAAATATCGCGTCCACATGGGCAACGGATCAGTAAAATATCAGGTTCATATGGCAACGCAACGCTTGCTGAAAATGATGCAATACACATGCCACACCTCTACGTGCGCTGTAAGACGGTCCCATCGGAGACACCAGAACAATAGAAGTAGACGCATGTGCATAAACTCCTTCTTCTGTAGCATTAGCCACATAAAGTTTTATTAATCAGTAGCGTAAAACGAAAGACGCGGAAAGAGGAATGAATGGGGGTAGATGGAAGCCGGTACGCCAACATTCTGATATCCTCCAGAATTCTTTAATGGTCCGGAATAAATTGAATGCTACACGTTGATGGATTACTTTGTTCTTCTGCGCCCTTTTTGAGGAATGTATTGTCGGACTTAAACCAACATCTGAAGAGGTGAGATCGCTCCTTTTTTTTTTTCCTATTTTTGCTGGCGGGATTGTTTTTGTTTTTGGAAAGCGCATGGGCGGTGCGCGGTTTGGTACTGCTTCCGCAGTGTTTGAACTAAAGACTCTGCCCTAAGGGCTATTCTCTCACTCTCTCCCTCTCTCACTTTGCACCATTACACAATAAATATTCACAGTGAAAATATTTTGTAAGCGCGTTTCATGAACCAAGTTATAGGATTTGTTGACAACTCGCATCGAGTTCGTTACACTTCTACCCGGCGTGAAGCACTGACAGTCATGTGGTTGTGATGTCATCGTAAACAAATCCGTTCTACTCATCCAGACGACTTCGCAACGGCGCCGTTGCCAGATTTTTTCCACTCTGGAACCCGTTCTCAAAAGATTTCATTTTGGGGCACCCAAAATGCCGGTGCCGTGTGGACGCCAGGCCGAAACGATAAACAATTTTATCAGATTCACCTGAATCCGTTGCCGTGTGGACAGGGCCTAAATTGACCGTAGGTGTGAATGTGAATGGTTGGTTGGTTGTCTCTGTTTGTCAGCCCTGTGATGATCTGGCGACTTGTCCAGGGTGTACCCCGCCTCTCGCCCACAGTCAGCTGGGATAGGCTCCAGCTTGCCTGCGACCCTCCATAGGATAAGTGGCTACGGGTAATGGACGGATGGATAAAATACTCCACAAGTGAACAGAGTATCTGTGTAGATCATCATCATCATAATAATAACAATAAAAAAAATGTCAGGAAAGTTCACAAGCAATCCCATCTGCATGAGGAACAACCCCATATGATCTTCCTGCATGAAGTTGATACTCATACCGTCCACTAATAGAGCAAATCTGTTCTAAACACCACCGTTGTTGAGTTGAAAAGGTGATTCAGTGTGGTTACAGTTATTCCTCGGCTTCCTAAGCAGGTATTAAAGTCCACTGTGCGGTAAGAAGTGGGCATTAACTCCTACAGATGATATTACAGGATTTAGACTTGCTTCTGATACTGTATATGAGGATTGGTGTGTGTGTGTGTGTGTGTGTGTGATAGGTCTAAGCAGCAGTGAATGTTGGCAGCAGCTCAAGGCTTCGTGCTTCAGCGTGAACTGGACTGCAGGAGATGAGCAGCTGGAGGTGATCAACGCCTCCGTGGGCAAACGCCAAGACTCTGGAACGCCATCACGACTCTGTAAACGAGCACTTTTCACACGCTGGAACAGAGTGTACCGCAAAGTAAGAGCTGCTCCGCCCACACACACACTAATCTAGTTGGATTTGGTGATAAAATGAAACAAAAATGGATGTGCAGAAATTCTCAGTCAGCCTTCATTAATATAAAAATGAAACTCCTCACACTGCAGTCACATGCTTCATAAAATCCATAATAAATAAAGTGCTTTATTTATTTATTTAATTCTTCATGCATTCATTACATAACGACTGCTAATGCAACCTCCGCAAATGTTTACCGAGAAATTTCTTCATGCTGATTAATCGGTCCAAGTGTTTCACTTCAGAAAATAATAAACCACATAGAGAGGTAGCGAAATTCAAAATGAATGAATGGAGGAGAGAGATGATCATTCTGATTGTCTAAAATGTGCTGAAACCTGAATAAATAAATAAAAAAAACCTAAAATAATAAATTAAATTATTCTATCCACATTCAGGGGATGTGAGAAATTGTGTGCTCTGATTGGCTACTCTACTACGAGGATATCAGGTCATATACTGTGAGTAGAGAAAAACAAAATGGTGGTGCGTGTTGCTGAACCAACCGAGAATGAAATAAAAACTCTACTCGAAAACAAAACCCCCAAAAAACAAGCAACAAAATATGGAATAAAAAGTATATGATGGTAAGGACATATCTTTTTTTTATTTTCCAAGAATTATCATCACATTTTTCACAAATTGCTCCTGTCATTTCACCGGTTTGTTTACATTCTTCATCTTTAAGCCTTAAAACTTGTTGAATTTTTTTAGACTGGTTCAAAAGCTCAAAGAAGTTTGAAAATTACAGAACTGAAATGTCCAAGAAAGAATTAAATACATGTCTAAAGCTGTTCTATACCTCGGCAAAACAACACTAAAGTCAATTCGTGCCGCCATCGATAGGTTTTTAAGAAGTCCGTCTAAGCAGAAGTTAATTTGTCAGATGTTTTGTTTACAGTTATTTATTGAATTTGCAAAAAATAAAACTAAAAATGCCCGGTTTCTCAAAATCCAGCGAATTATAGCCGATTCAGTGCTATGTCGGCTATCAGCTCATGTACAACCCGATTTCGTGGAATAACTTAATTATATGGAAAATCTTGTGTTACAAGTTTCGCATGCTCCGATTGGTTACTCTACTACTAGGCTATGAGCTCATATACCGTGAATAGAGAAAAAACAAAATGGCAGATCGTGTTGCTGAACCAACTTGTAAACTGTTTTTAAATCTAAATTTGTAAAATTTCTTGTGAAAAGCATTCTTTTTCTAGACTGAATACTAAGGGGTCATCCATAATTTTCATTACTATCATGAGTCTACAAAGAGTAGACTTTTGAGCAACCCCCCTCCCCCCCCCAAAAAAAAAGTGTACATTAGCGGACAAAAAAAAATGATGGATCTATGTGGAATAGGAATTCAAAATAAAACCATGTCTTGTATTACTTTTTATTAAAATCGGATGACAGGACAATACAAAGATTCACAAGAGAAGAAAAGAAGACACAAGTACAAAATACCCATAGGATATCCTACGTACCGTTTTACGAGAGAAATAATCCCGAATTGTAAAAGTCGACTTGATTTTTTCCATCTGGACGATCGCTTGCCGGCACGGCTCAGCTTGCTTTGAAACGTTCGTTTTTGATTCTTTCCAAGCAGCCTGTCCTGCCCTACCTGCCTCCTGCCACTTCTCAGATGAATGCAGGAAACAAACGTTTAAAAACTACTCGTACTCGTTTGAAGGAGTCTTGTGAATAGTGGTATTTCTGCTATTCACAAATTTATAAACGCGGTCAAAATCTGGGTCAGCCATTGTTGCTGTATTGAAGAAAGAAAGCGTGTAAAGCTCGCTGGCAACACCGATGTGGCGCAAAATTTTTAACATGGCGGCCGCCGATTCACACATTGACGGATCATCATTTTTTCATTTTTAAAAAGTGTACGCCTGGTCATTAACCCCCTCCCCCCCGCGTACGGTTTGTACGCTCGTGATAATGATGAAAATTATGGATGACCCCTAAACGAAGGTTCTCTGAAGGGGGGAAAAAATCCTACACATTGGCGATGAAAGGCTCCACTTTTCCCCCCTCATCATAAAATCCATATTCTCTAAACATACAAAAAATAAAAATAACCCTTCATGGCCCCTCCCCTTTTCCAGTATTTTCTAGCCTTTATTTGCATACCGGAACCTCATTGGTGCTTACATTTTATGACACAATAACAGATTTTTGCTGGTTCGTAAAAAGGATGAAGTAAAACTGTTGCCATGACGGTTTTGACACCAGTAATTTATACATAAATCAAAGCAAATTTGATAAAACTGTAGTTGAGTTTAAAGCCTTAAATGTTGTAATGCTAGCAAACACCATGATTAATCAATCAAACATAGCATTAATGCTAGAGGTCATAGCTTTTAATTCCTGACCTCAAAAAAAAAAAGCCCTCTCAACTCAGGAGCTCGGTATGATGATCTCAAATCGGAGTTCAACAAGTGACATCAAATCAACATGGCTGCTCACTGCATCAGCAGTCAACCAAGTATCACTTCTTCCCTTTAAAGGAGTTAGACTGTACATACGAGTATTAGATTTTGATCCATCAACATGTTGGCATACAACCCCGATTCCAAAAAAGTTGGGACAAAAGTACAAATTGTAAATAAAAACGGAATGCAATGATGTGGAAGTTTCAAAATTCCATATTTTATTCAGAACATAGATGACATATCAAATGTTTAAACTGACAAAATGTATCATTTAAAGAGAAAAATTAGGTGATTTTAAATTTCATGACAACAACACATCTCAAAAAAGTTGGGACAAGGCCATGTTTCCCACTGTGAGACATCCCCTTTTCTCTTTACAACAGTCTGTAAACGTCTGGGGACTGAGGAGACAAGTTGCTCAAGTTTAGGGATAGGAATGTTAACCCATTCTTGTCTAATGTAGGATTCTAGTTGCTCAACTGTCTTAGGTCTTTTTTGTCGTATCTTCCGTTTTATGATGCGCCAAATGTTTTCTATGGATGAAAGATCTGGACTGCAGGCTGGCCAGTTCAGTACCCGGACCCTTCTTCTACGCAGCCATGATGCTGTAATTGATGCAGTATGTGGTTTGGCATTGTCATGTTGGAAAATGCAAGGTCTTCCCTGAAAGAGACGTCGTCTGGATGGGAGCTTATGTTGCTCTAGAACCTGGATATACCTTTCAGCATTGATGGTGTCTTTCCAGATGTGTAAGCTGCCCATGCCACACGCACTAATGCAACCCCATACCATCAGAGATGCAGGCTTCTGAACTGAGCGCTGATAACAACTTGGGTCGTCCTTCTCCTCTTTAGTCCGAATGACACGGCGTCCCTGATTTCCATAAAGAACTTCAAATTTTGATTCGTCTGACCACAGAACAGTTTTCCACTTTGCCACAGTCCATTTTAAATGAGCCTTGGCCCAGAGAAGACGTCTGCACTTCTGGGTCGTGTTTAGATACGGCTTCTTCTTTCAACTATAGAGTTTTAGCTGGCAACGGCGGATGGCACAGTGAATTGTGTTCACAGATAATGTTCTCTGGAAATATTCCTGAGCCCATTTTGTGATTTCCAATACAGAAGCATGCCTGTATGTGATGCAGTGCCGTCTAAGGGCCCGAAGATCATGGGCACCCAGTATGGTTTTCCGGCCTTGACCCTTACACACAGAGATTCTTCCAGATTCTCTGAATCTTTTGATGATATTATGCACTGTAGATGATATGTTCAAACTCTTTGCAATTTTACACTGTCGAACTCCTTTCTGATATTGCTCCACTATTTGTTGGCGCAGAATTAGGGGGATTGGTGATCCTCTTCCCATCTTTACTTCCGAGAGCCGCTGCCACTCCAAGATGCTCTTTTTATACCCAGTCATGTTAATGACCTATTGCCAATTGACCTAATGAGTTGCAATTTGGTCCTCCAGCTGTTCCTTTTTTGTACCTTTAACTTTTCCAGCCTCTTATTGCCCCGTCCCAACTTTTTTGAGATGTGTTGCTGTCATGAAATTTCAAAATGTCTCACTTTTGACATTTGATATGTTGTCTATGTTCTATTGTGAATACAATATCAGTTTTTGAGATTTGTAAATTATTGCATTCTATTTTTATTGACAATTTGTACTTTGTCCCAACTTTTTTGGAATCGGGGTTGTATCTCATCTCATCTCATCTCATTATCTCTAGCCGCTTTATCCTTCTACAGGGTCGCAGGCAAGCTGGAGCCTATCCCAGCTGACTATGGGTGAAAGGCGGGGTACACCCTGGACAAGTCGCCAGGTCATCACAGGGCTGACACACAGACACAGACAACCATTCACACTCACATTCACACCTACAGTCAATTTAGAGTCACCAGTTAACCTCACCTGCATGTCTTTGGACTGTGGGGGAAACCGGAGCACCCGGAGGAAACCCACGCGGACACGGGGAGAACATGCAAACTCCACACAGAAAGGCCCTCGCCGGCCCCGGGGCTCGAACCCAGGACCTTCTTGCTGTGAGGCGACAGCGCTAACCACTACACCACCGTGCCGCCCCCGGGATTGTATTTGGTTGTTAAATCTGTACCAGTGACTCCAGTTCACCGTGTTCAGGGGTTTAGTATACGCCGCTCATCATCGTTTGAACACACAGAGGTTGAAAATCCAGCTCCTGTGTTTCAGATGCAGTGTTGATGGCTCATTTGCATACTGAACCCTCATTGGTGCTTACATTTTATGATGCAATAACACTTCGAGGTCAGATTTTTAGCTTCCTGGGTTTTATCACACGATAGTTACCAGGCAGGGAAGGCAGAGACTTCCTTGAGGCAGGTGAAGTCAGTTAACCAACTACATCTTTTTTGAACTGCTGCTCATACAATGTCAAGATCTGAAGGAACACCGGCAGAGGAAAGCGCCATCCACCCACTTCTGCATACAGGAGCTCATTGATGCCCAGGATGACTTGTGCCAGCTTTGTTAGAGGAAGTCATGTTCTCACTGCTGCTTGGCTGTCTGTTCCCAATGACTAACTCAGAAAGTAGTTAATAGATTTTGATGAAATTTGGACGAAAAGCGAGCCATGGGACCAGGAACAATTGATTAGATTTTGATGCAAATGCGGATATGTACGTGTGTAACTCAAAAAGCAGTGAACGGATTCGGATGAAATTTGGTGGACAGCTTTAGTATTAGGCGAGGTTCAGGGGATTTGATGTTGATATGTGGCTTAGTGGAGATATGCATTTGACCGAGTGCCCTTCATGTTGGGTACTGTTGCTGTGATTGATTTTTTTTTTTGGGGGGGGAAGGCGAGAGAGAGAGAGAGAGAGAGAGCACGCAAAATAAAGAGAAAAGGAAAGAGAAAGGGAGAGAAGAAAAACCAAGAGGAAGGAAACAGAGCAAGAGACAAAAAAGGAGAAGAAAAAAGAAAGGAACAAAAAGAAAAAGCAAAACGAAGGAAGGAAGAGAAAGGAAAGAGCGAAAGTAAAGGAGAGGAAAAAGAGCAAAACAAAGGAAAAAGAAAAAAGCAAAATGAAGGAAGAGAAAGGAAAGAGAGCAAAAGAGAAAAGGAGAAGAAAAAGGAAAAAGAGCAAAGAAAGAAAGGAAAAAGAAAAAGCAAGCAAGCAAGCGAACGTAAAAAGAAAGTGCAAACGAGAGAGAACCCCACCCCTCTTTGACAGCATGGACAATTTTGTGATGTCATGATGAATTTTTTTTTTAAAGAATGAGAAACGGGGCAGCACAGTGGTGTAGTGGTTAGCGCTGTCGCCTCACAGCAAGAAGGTCCGGGTTCGAGCCCCGTGGCCGGCGAGGGTCTTTCTGTGCGGAGTTTGCATGTTGTCCGCGTGGGTTTCCTCCGGGTGCTCCGGTTTCCCCCACAGTCCAAAGACATGCAGGTTAGGTTAACTGGTGACTCTAAATTGACCGTAGGTGTGAATGTGAGTGTGAATGGTTGTCTGTGTCTATGGCCAAGTTTACATTAGACCGTATCTGTCTCGTTTTCTTCGCGGATGCACTGTCCGTTTACATTAAACCGCCTGGAAACGCCAGGAAACGGGAATCCACCAGGGTCCACGTATTCAATCCAGATCGTGTCAGCTCCGGTGCTGTGTAAACATTGAGATACGCGGATACGCTGTGCTGAGCTCTAGCTGGCATCGTCATTGGACAACGTCACTGTGACATCCACCTTCCTGATTCGCTGGCGTTGGTCATGTGACGCGACTGCTGAAAAACGGCGCGGACTTCCGCCTTGTATCACCTTTCATTAAAGAGTATAAAAGTATGAAAATACTGCAAATACTGATGCAAATACTGCCCATTGTGTAGTTATGATTGTCTTTAGGCTTGCCATCCTTCCACTTGCAAGTGGTAAGTGATATGCGCTGGGATCACACACACAGCAGCTCAGTCCTGAATCACTGCTTGTTCACTTCACTCGCGCGCTCTGTGAGCTGCGCAGGGCCGGAGTGCGCACCCTCCAGAGGGCACGCGCTGTTCAGGGCGGAGTGATTTGGAGCGCAGGATGCCTGCGGAGCCGAGCGTATCCGTGTATTGGTGTTGCTGTGTGCACGCAAATCGTTTTAAAAACGTTAATCTGATGATCCGCTGATATGGTCTAATGTAAACCCCATCTGTGTGTCAGCCCTGTGATGACCTGGCGACTTGTCCAGGGTGTACCCCGCCTTTCGCCCGTAGTCAGCTGGGATAGGCTCCAGCTTGCCTGCGACCCTGTAGAACACAATAAAGTGGCTAGAGATAATGAGATGAGATGAGATGAGAAACAACCTCTGCAGTGGCTATCGTTGCGCTGTAAACTTTCGGTTGATGTTAAACCCTGAAACGCGACTCCACCAGCTCTGACATTCTGCGTTTTGAGAAATCAGCATTAAAGCACTTATAAGTTTAGAGGTTTGGCATTTTTACAATCTCTAACCATAACTTAAGCGGAAACAGTACGAACTCTTTACTGGAAAAAAAAAAAAGTCAGGGTGTTTGCAAGGAGTTTCACTTTGAGAGAGAAGGAGAAAAAAATAATTTAACACACGACCTCATCATGGAAGTGTACAGAAGAGCTCCGGCTGCTCTACCAAATGGTGGCAGTTAAAGTCTAATGAGTGTAGAGCTGGTAATCATCAGGAAAAGCACTTGAGCAGCCTCCCATTGCAAACGCTCGGCGAGCACAGTGAGAGACGCACGAGCGCGCACACTCATCTCCCCAGAAACTTTACTTTTCTCCATGCTTCTTCTTCATCTGCTGCACCTCTCCTATCTCCCATCTCCGTGTGTGTGTGTGTGAGAGAGACAGAGAGAAAGAGAAAGTGTGTGATGAAAGAAAATGCACCAAAAAAGCTCACAGAATGTTCAATTGCTTGTGAAATTTAAATGGGGAGATTACACAGCTGTTGAAGTTCCCGCTTTGTGCCGGCTCATTCGTTTTTGTTTTGCTCACTCACTCTTATTTTTTCTTTCTCCTGCAGCTGGTAGCGAGCGCTCCGGGTTCAAGCAGCGGCCCGCTGACGTACGGCGAGGCCAAGCAGGCGGCAGCGTCGTACCAAAGCGCGAAGGAGCAGTGGGTGCGAGCGCTGCGGGAAGCTGGGTTAGGGACGTGGGTCCGGAAACCGGCAGAGCAAGAGCACTTCATTCTGACGGTGTGAGACGACGTGACGAATCGATCTACGGACAAAACGCTTCAGTACGTGAGATCGAGAGCGTAGATGAAGACTTGCTTTCCGTAATCCTGAGGAGGAGAACGTGCCGAAGGAAAAATCGGGACTCATTTTCACCTTCCAGCGTCCCCTTTCTCGACTCACCTGCAGCTGTCACACTTCACTAAGCGCGTGTGTGTGTGTTAACCTTCAGCAAAAGTGAAAGGCAGCAGCCATGTTGTCATCGCTGGCCCATTTCCGGATGCACGTCCCCTGTAGAGTTCTTCACACACCATCCAATTAAAGGCGCTGTCAGAATGATGCGCACCTCCTCCTCTTTTCTCTCTCTCTCACACACACACATACACTTATACAAGCCTTACCTCCCCCCTCTTCTTCACCAAGCACACAAGCTCTCACCTCCAAAAGAAAAAAAAAGAAAAATAAAGAGCAGGAGGGTGGTTTGACATTGCAGCGACAGGTTAATTCAAGCCCTTTTCTGTGCAGCACAGGGAATATAGAGATGAGTGGAGGAAATAGTGACGAGCTAACAAATGGTGCCATTAAAGCACGGCGGTTCTGTATGGAGCGCTCGGGCTGGTACACAGCGCCGCTTTAATACCTCTCCGCGCATGACGCGTCCTTTTTTTTTTGGTTTGTTTCTTTGTGTTGCTTTACTGTACATTTACTAAAACGCTAAAAGGCCTGAGCAGGCGCAGCGACCCGTGTTAAAGATATAGAGGGGGAATCGGACACACGGGAGCGCTGTGGAGAAAAACTCAAACGTGGTTTTTTTTTTTTGGTGTGAAATATACAGCAGTAGGTGGTGTTTTTTGTCGTTCATGAGGTATGAAGTAGAACAGCGTGATAGCGAGAGAAAACAGCTACATGTTATGAGAAGCAGGTGGAGAGATTATGGTTATGATTACAGACCGGGGGGGTTTTGCTACGTTTCCGCCATGTTTAATTATTATGACACAGGAATACATTTTTAAAGGTCTTGTATGCGTTTTTTTTTTTCTTTAATGGTGTTACTCGCTAATCATCAGGCCAGCGTGTTTATCAGAGGACCAAAGTAGACTAAATGAAATAGGTTCGTTTCAGTGTTGTAGTCAAGTCACTAAACCTCGAGTCAGAGTCCAGTCATTAAAAAAAATACACATGTACATACACCGTTCAAAAGTTTGGGGTCACTTTGAAATGTCCTTATTTTTGAAAGAAAAGCACTGTTCTTTTCAATGATCACTTTAAACTAATCAGAAATCCACTCTATACATTGCTAATATGGTAAATGACTATTCTAGCTGCAAATGTGTGGTTTTTGGTGCAATATCTCCATAGGTGTATAGAGGCCCATTTCCAGCAACTCTCACTCCAGTGTTCTAATGGTACAATGTGTTTGCTCATTGCCTCAGAAGGCTAATGGATGATTAGAAAACCCTTGTACAATCATGTTAGCACAGCTGAAAACAGTTGAGCTCTTTAGAGAAGCTATAAAACTGACCTTCCTTTGAGCAGATTGAGTTTCTGGAGCATCACATTTGTGGGGTCGATTAAATGCTCAAAATGGCCAGAAAAATGTCTCGACTATATTTTCTATTCATTTTACAACTTATGGTGGGAAATAAAAGTGTGACTTTTCATGGAAAACACAAAATTGTCTGGGTGACCCCAAACTTTTGAACGGTAGTGTAATATATATCGAGTCAAGGCCGGGAACAAAACTCCAACCGCACTGTTTGACGGTGGCCGTTTTAGCACCATGAACATGCCGTATGAACAGGTTCTCTTTATCAGGGGGTGTGAAGTATTCTGTCAGAGATGGTTGGGAGACGGATGTAAGTGCAGAAGGTGTGTTTATTAATACAAGTGCAGACGGTAAACAATCCAGAACGGCAGGCAAAATCGTAAAACGGTGAAACGGGTGATAGGTCGAGCGACGCACAAACAGGCTATCGTAGACTCGGCAGAATCAAAGACGAGAAACAGGAAATCAGGGATCAGGAAACCAAACAAGGCTGAGTAATGCGTCAGCAACGCAACTCAATACTTCACAAAGTAACTATGTTTTCACAGTTTTTATATCAGCACGCTGATTTCATCTTAATCCTGTGCAGGTGCGAGCCGTTTATGGCACACGCTGTCCAGAGTACGCCCGAGAGTCTATCTGATGCATACGCCAAGGCATGCAGGTGTAACACTCTTACGTGAAATTAGTAAAAATTAACGTAGACAAATGTTTTGCCAAATTATTATGGCATGTTACAAAAAATAAAGAAAAAATCCAAGTCCTCTTCTCCAATTTACCAGTCTGAATGCAGTTCATGCACGAGTCCGAGTCAAGTCACGAGTCCTTAAAATTAGGGCACGAGTCAGAGTCGAGTACTACAAGCCTGATTCGTCTTAAAGTGCCATTCCACCATTGGATGTATTCTTTGGCATAAAATACAATATATTTTATGACAACATGACTAGACAGAGAAATCTTTTAGCTTCAAAATGATATATCAAACAATTTTTTGACAACGACAAGTATATTAATTTTGCAACCAAAGTCACCTACCCTTTTAATTTCCGCGTGGTCGTGAAACGTGATGTCATCGGCAGGTTCTCCTTCTTGTGTACCACGTCACGTGTGACGTGGCACAGATTATCAGCAATGGCGGATAGAACGCGATTTCCACTTGTCGATTGCTGTGCCGATATTCACCATCGACCGTCTCCTTTGGGCATCACTTGCTATTTTCCTTCGCTTCTTTTCCGAAGCTGACAATCGCGTTCTATCCGCCATTGCTGATAATCTGTGCCACGTCACACGTGACGTGGTACACAAGAAGGGAAACCTGCCGATGACATCACGTTTCACTACCGCGCGGAAATTAAAAGGGTAGGTGACTTTGGTCGCAAAATTAATATACTTGTCGTTGTCAAAAAATTATGTTTGATATATCATTTTGAAGCTAAAAGATTTCTCTGTCTAGTCATGTTGTCATAAAATATATTGTATTTTATGCCAAAAAAATACATCCAATGGTGGAATGGTACTTTAAGGACTCGTTTAAAATGAAAGATCCATAATCAAACGCACCGAAACGGGCCAAAGATGTAGGCGGTTCTTAATATTAAAATCATTCAGATATACATGTTTAAAAAAATAAATAAATAAAATGGCCACTTATAACAGACCACATTAAAAATTCTCACATCAGATGTTAAAAATGCAGTAATACAATATTGGGTGGGGGGGATAAATAAATAAATACAAGCAGCTTGTTTTATAATGAGCCATAAATGTGGCATCGCCGTCAGCTATCCCTCAACCAAGCAGCATGGTTCTCCTGTTGTTTACGGACCTGGAGATGACTTCGGAGGCCAATCCTGGACTTGCGAGTTCTGTGACAGTGTGGACAGGTTGGATTGGTCCCTGGAGGAAGGGAAGCGCTGTTACAGCTCTGCCCTTCCTCCCTTCTCAGCCTAGGCTTACTCCATGGTGTTGGGTGCCAACTGCCACTAGGTGCCTCCAACCAGGACGGTCCAAGACCAGATGTTCCCAATTGTCGATGTTCATGTCACATTTCTTGAGATTAGATTTAAAACACTTGCATTGGCCACCCTGCATTCTTTGGCCATCTTGAAACTGGGAATACGGAAGCTGCTGAAGCAAACGATAATTAGGCACCCGTAGGATGTGTCCTGACAGCGGATAATCTCGAACAGTTTGTCTCTTCCAGAACACTTACTTTTGTTCATTTTATGCTTATGCTGGGAAAAAAAAAAAAAAAAAGTGACGCATAATCATACAGATCTTACTTCGGTTTTATATTTATTGAAGGAAAAAGTAAATAAATTTCAGAATAATGGTTCACCCTATAAAAATGTAAAACAAACCCCTCATTTTTAGGGAAAATAAAATTAAATAAAAATCATAGAAATTAAAAGTGTGTTATACAGAATACAACAGTCGACAATATAATTCTAACATCAAATCATGGGGTAAAAAAAAAAAAATTAATATTGGTCTAAGAAGGTGAAATTATTATTTAGAACAGCAAGTCGTATTATTTTACTATATTTTTTTCCACGTAAATAAATAACTTTAGGGGGGAAAAAAACCCAAGCACTGATACTGTAGGTCTAAGATGAAGGCGACTCATTTTTATATAATAAAATAAAATTAAATAAAAGACAATTACAGAAAATTAAGCAGTGTTATTCAGACTAATGGTTGCAATCAAATGTTAAAAAAAAAAACCTAGAAAAAAATTCTCATGTCGTGTAAACTTCTATTCATAATAGCTGTTCACTCACCTGTCAATCAAACAAACTAAAAGCATTAAAAATGTTATTTCGTTTGACTGATAAACACGAATCTATTTCTTTGACTTTTCTCTTCTACTTTTGTCCTCCAGAGAGACAGAAATTCCACACAGCAGCTTGATAAATAACTAAAGCCTGATGATTTCTTGTCTTTTCGTCATGTGAAGGATTTTGAGATAGGATTTGAGATTCTCTCCGTGTTCCTGTTTAACCTTCACTGTTGATACGATACCGAAAGCGTGTATGGAGCAGAGTTTAGAAGCATGGACTAGCTGTAAGAGCGACACCTAGTGGTGGCGGCGGTACGAATATTCACTCGACCCTGTGCCCGGATTTGTAAATGATCTCTGTGAGCGGTGCATGAATCATTTCTCTTGCCCCCCCCCAGTGTTTTCTCCTGAATCTGTGATTAACTGTAGACCGATACGTAATAAACTGATGCATTAGATTAGGATTAGGATGGAGAATGTCATCCTCCATCACAGTCTTCCCCAGTCTTTTAAAACCGTGTGCTAATCCACGTTCAAGGGTGATGCACGTGCACATCCTCCCCTCCGTATCCACACTCCTTTATTACCCTCACTAATCACTAATTTCCTCCAGAAATCCAAAATGGCTGTCTCAACTGAAATGTTTGCAATTTTTTGTTTGTTTGTTTTTGCTATTTATTCCCCTACAGAGGATATAAATGATTCGTGAAGAAAAAGAAAAAAAATCATGAAAGTCAGTAGTAGGCATGACCGAATGGCAATATTGTAATATTCTCTGTACATTTTGTAAACTTTGTATTAAAAAAAAAAAAGTTAAAACTTAGGAAAAAAAAAAGGAAAAAAATTGGAGGTATCGAAATAAGATGTATATTTAAACCTGCAATTATTCTGCTGCTAAGATCTGTACATTGCACTTCAGTTGTACCTTAAAAAGTGAATGTTTATGTGAATAAAAACAGCATAAAAATGTTTCGTGTTTCTCTTTTCGCATGCTCGGATGATCAAAACACTGCCGAGCTGCTCATATGAATATTCATATCAACACCCACTGAACAAACAAACGGTGAACGGGTTACACTTTAACACCAGCGTTGATGCAAAACGTTTCCTCTTCGTCCTCTTTTAGCATTAGGAGTTAAGATTAAACTTCACAACACAGATGATTTTCATTTTCAAGGTTTAATTCCAGATTAATTTTCTATTACTCGTGTTTATTCCGTAAACAATAAAACACTTCAGGACGTGCGGCTAAAGGAAAATATCAACGAAGAGTTACGGTTACCTATTTACAGCACTTTCTGAAGTGTTTTATTCCTCTTACACCACAGTGATTAACCTTTCATTACAATTCCTTGTTTCTATCCATTTATAGTTACGTTAATGTTGTGGAATGTCCACAAAACAACTTCCCGTTATCACTTACCTTATAGCAGCGATAAACAGTCGTTCCACTATTTCTTCTTTCTACTGAAGTTATTAAAAATAAACACCCAACTCATGTAACTGATAAACTGCAGCTACATGCCAAGTTACAGCTTTACCTCTGACTGCTACAAAGTGCTCACACTGGAGACTCACTCCATGAATGTATTTTTTTTTTTTATTCTGTGTATCTGAAGCATCCAGGAGGAGTCTCTGAAAATGAGATATTTATAAGATATGATAAAAATTTAAATGTATGAGAAAGAGCAGATTTATTAACATGGAATAACCAATCAGAATCAAGAATTCAACAGTGCTGTGGTGGAAAATGATGTGTGTGTCGAGATGGTCAGTGTTCTTAAAAAAAAAATCCAAACCCAGCATAGTTTCAGTCCTTGACAATACTACTGAAGGAGGAGTGGTCTCTATCAGTACCAGCAAAAGGAGGTGTGGCCTCAGTAGCAGAGCAGGAGGTGTAGCCTCCATGTAAATCAGTACCAGTGAAGGAGGCGTGGCCTGTGTGTGAGAGAAAACCAGAGAAGGAGGCGTGGCCTGTGTGTGTGTGTGAGTGAGTGACAGAGAGAGTGTACCAGAGGAGGAGGCGTGGCCTGTGTGTCTCACAGTACCAGAGAAGGTGTGGCCTGTGTGTGTGTGTCTCAGTACCAGAGGAGGAGGCGTGGCCTGTGTGTGTCTCTCAGTACCAGAGGAGGTGGCATGGCCTGTGTCTCACAGTACCAGAGGAGGAGGCGTGGCCTGTGTGTGTCTCACAGTACCAGAGGAGGAGGCGTGGCCTGTGTGTCTCTCACAGTACCAGAGAAGGAGGTGTGACACGTGTGTCTCAGTACCAGAGAAGGTGTGGCCTGTGTGTGTCTCAGGACCAGAGGAGGTGGTGTGGCCTGTGTGTGTCTCACAGAACCAGAGGAGGAGGCGTGGCCTCTGTGTGTGTGTCTCACAGTACCAGAGGAGGTGGCGTGGCCTGTGTGTGTGTCTCACAGTACCAGAGGAGGTGGCGTGGCCTGTGTGTGTGTCTCATAGTACCAGAGGAGGAGGCGTGGCCTGTGTGTGTGTCTCATAGTACCAGAGGAGGAGGCGTGGCCTGTGTGTGTGTCTCACAGTACCAGAGAAGGAGGTGTGACACATGTGTCTCTCTCACAGTACCAGAGAAGGTGTGACACGTGTGTCTCACAGTACCAGAGAAGGAGGTGTGGCCTGTGTCTCTCTCACAGTACCAGAGAAGGAGGTGTGGTCTGTGTGTCACACAGTACCAGAGGAGGTGTGGCCTGTGTGTCTCACAGTACCAGAGGAGGAGGTGTGGCCTGTGTGTCTCACAGTACCAGAGGAGGAGGTGTGGCCTATGTGTCTCACAATACCAGAGGAGGTGGTGTGGCCTGTGTCTCTCTCACAGTACCAGAGGAGGTGGCGTGGCCTGTGTGTGTCTCACAGTACCAGAGGAGGAGGCGTGGCCTGTGTGTCTCTCACAGTACCAGAGGAGGAGGCGTGGCTTGTGTGTGTCTCACAGTACCAGAGGAGGAGGCGTGGCCTGTGTCTCACAGTACCAGAGAAGGAGGCGTGGCCTGTGTGTCTCTCACAGTACCAGAGAAGGAGGCGTGGCCTGTGTGTGTCACAGTACCAGAGGAGGAGGTGTGGCCTGTGTGTCTCACAGTACCAGAGAAGGAGGTGTGGCCTGTGTGTGTCTCACAGTACCAGAGAAGGAGGTGTGGCCTGTGTGTGTCTCACAGTACCAGAGAAGGAGGTGTGGCCTGTGTGTGTCTCAGTACCAGAGAAGGAGGTGTGGCCTGTGTGTGTCTCAGTACCAGAGAAGGTGTGACATGTGTGTCTCAGTACCAGAGAAGGAGGTGTGGCCTGTGTGTGTCTCAGTACCAGAGGAGGAGGTGTGGCCTGTGTGTGTCTCACAGTACCAGAGAAGGAGGTGTGGCCTGTGTGTGTCTCAGTACCAGAGAAGGTGTGACATGTGTGTCTCAGTACCAGAGAAGGAGGTGTGGTCTGTGTGTGTCTCAGTACCAGAGGAGGAGGTGTGGCCTGTGTGTCTCTCACAGTACCAGAGAAGGTGGTGTGACATGTGTGTCTCAGTACCAGAGAAGGAGGTGGGGTCTGTGTGTGTCTCAGTACCAG
This sequence comes from Neoarius graeffei, assembly GCF_027579695.1. Taxonomy (NCBI): domain Eukaryota; kingdom Metazoa; phylum Chordata; class Actinopteri; order Siluriformes; family Ariidae; genus Neoarius; species Neoarius graeffei. The sequence continues at coordinate 92,512,185 of NC_083573.1, forward strand.
AGAAGGTGGTGTGACATGTGTGTCTCAGTACCAGAGAAGGAGGTGGGGTCTGTGTGTGTCTCAGTACCAGAGAAGGAGGTGGGGTCTGTGTGTGTCTCAGTACCAGAGAAGGAGGTGGGGTCTGTGTGTGTCTCAGTACCAGAGAAGGTGGTGTGACATGTGTGTCTCAGTACCAGAGAAGGAGGTGGGGTCTGTGTGTGTCTCAGTACCAGAGAAGGAGGTGGGGTCTGTGTGTGTCTCAGTACCAGAGAAGGTGGTGTGACGTGTGTCTCAGTACCAGAGAAGGAGGTGGGGTCTGTGTGTGTCTCAGTACCAGAGAAGGTGGTGTGACATGTGTGTCTCAGTACCAGAGAAGGAGGTGGGGTCTGTGTGTGTCTCAGTACCAGAGAAGGTGGTGTGGCCTGTGTGTCTCTCACAGTACCAGAGAAGGTGGTGTGACATGTGTGTCTCAGTACCAGAGAAGGAGGTGGGGTCTGTGTGTGTCTCAGTACCAGAGAAGGAGGTGGGGTCTGTGTGTGTCTCAGTACCAGAGAAGGTGGTGTGGCCTGTGTGTCTCTCACAGTACCAGAGAAGGTGGTGTGACATGTGTGTCTCAGTACCAGAGAAGGAGGTGGGGTCTGTGTGTGTCTCAGTACCAGAGAAGGAGGTGGGGTCTGTGTGTGTCTCAGTACCAGAGAAGGTGGTGTGACATGTGTCTCAGTACCAGAGAAGGAGGTGGGGTCTGTGTGTGTCTCAGTACCAGAGAAGGAGGTGGGGTCTGTGTGTGTCTCAGTACCAGAGAAGGTGGTGTGGCCTGTGTGTCTCTCACAGTACCAGAGAAGGTGGTGTGACATGTGTGTCTCAGTACCAGAGAGGGAGGTGGGGTCTGTGTGTGTCTCAGTACCAGAGAAGGAGGTGTGGCCTGTGTGTCTCAGTACCAGAGAAGGTGTGGCCTGTGTGTCTCAGTACAAGAGAAGGTGTGGCCTGTGTGTGTGTCTCAGTACCAGAGAAGGAGGCGTGGCCTCCGTGTGTAAGAACCAGTGAAGGTCTGCCTCTGTGTACATCAGTACCAGTGAAGGAGGTGTGGCCTGTGTGTGTGTCTGTCTATGTCTCTCTCTCAGTACCAGAGGAGGAGGTGTGGCCTGTGTGTGTGTCTGTCTATGTCTCTCTCTCAGTACCAGAGGAGGAGGTGTGGCCTGTGTGTGTGTCTCAGTACCAGAGAAGGAGGTGTGGCCTGTGTGTGCGTGTATCAGAACCAGCGAAGAAGGCGTGGCCTCTGTATGCATCAGAACCAGCAAAGGAGGCGTGGCCCCTGCACACAATAACCAGTGGAGGCATGGCCTCAGTGCACAATAACCAGTGAAGGAGGTGTGGCCTCTGTGCCCAATAACCAGTGGAGGTGTGGCCTCTGTGTGTGTCAGAACCAGCGAAGGAGGTGTGACCTCTGTGTACAATAACCAGTGAAGGAGGTGTGGCCTCTGTGCCCAATAACCAGTGGAGGTGTGGCCTCTGTGTGTGTCAGAACCAGCGAAGGAGGTGTGACCTCTGTGTACAATAACCAGTGAAGGAGGTGTGGCCTCTGTGCCCAATAACCAGTGGAGGTGTGGCCTCTGTGTGTGTCAGAACCAGCGAAGGAGGTGTGACCTCTGTGTACAATAACCTGTGAAGGAGGCGTGGCCAACTGAACTCTGTGCACTGACCAAATAAATTCATGTTTAACTATTTAAAAAGAGACATTTTTGAGCCACATGTTCGTTTCCTGACAAGGACATTTATTTACATGTGTAGGCCACATGGTACAGATGCGTTTACAGCTAACACATGATCTCTAGGTTCACTATACAGATTTCCACCATCACAGCGTTTATACATTATTATAGTTTCTATTCAGACGCCTCAGTTACAGTACGGTTCTGTGGTCAGTTTATGAAAACACTCAAAACCCAGAGCACATCCACGTAACTGTGTGTGTGTGAGAGAGAGAGGACTAACCACAGGACGTCTCATCTAATCTAGTCTCTGATGATGGCTCTTGTCCTACAGCACTATATGAAACATCAGCACACTGGATCTAATGTGATGTGAAGTCACCTGTCCAACAGGTGATCAGAGCAGTCTGTTATACGAGACCCAAATTAAACGTGACATGTACATCATTTAACTCTATTCATAAAACGCCATCAACACGTTCACATTTTATAGTTTTAACCCCAGAATATCAAATTACACAGTGGCTACGACAGCATTTTATTTTTTAGATCTGACAGACAGTGAGATTTTTCATGCAGACCGATTAAAGCGATACTGATCTTCAGCAGAAAGTGTGCGAGTGTGTGTGTACAGCACGAGCGAGTGCCGTCCGTCCTTTTCACACCGAGTCACTACTTATCATTAACATAATATTCTATACAACACAATAAAATAAATCTCTGTACACGCTTGAGCAAAATAATAATAAAGAACAATGCCGAAGTGTGAACTGAACATAACACAGGAAGCTAAAAAGGATCATTTGAAGCATGTAGCATGTATTCTTTACTTTTGGCTTGGATGATTTGACATTCAGGTGGATGATATGGCAAAGAAATTTGATTTTACAATGGTTTTTCTTCTTTTTTGATTAGATAACAGACAAAAAGGTAAAATGAAAAAAAAAAATTCTATCCACAATCACGCACTCTGATTGGCTACTCTACTCCTACGATATCAGCTCCTATATCGCGAGTAGAGAAAAACAAAATGGTGGCACGTGTTGCTGAACCAACTGAGGACGAAATAAAAACTCTACTCGAAAATAAAAACACCAAAAAATACCCCCCCCCCCAAAAAAAAATGTAGAGAGCGCAACAAAAGTATTTTTTTTTGTTGCAAGAACGTCTCCCTTTTAATTTTTAAAGAATTATCACATTTTTCACAAATTGCGCCGGTCATTTCGCCAGTTTGTTTACCTTCTTTGTCTTTAAGCCTTAAAATTTGTTGATTTTTTTTTTTTAGACTAGTTCAAAAGCTCAAAGTAGTTTGAAAATTTCATCACTGAATTGTCCAAGGAAGAATTAAATAACTATCTAAAGCTATTCTATACCTCAGCACGACGGCGCTTTCGACAAAAAAGCAACACTAAATTCAATTCGTGCCGCCATCGATAGGTTTTTAAGAAGTCCGTCTAAGCGGAAATGGTTTTGTCGGACGTTTTGTATAAAGTTTTTATTTCACGAATTTGCAAAAAATAATTCGTTTATTATTTTGTGTTTCACTTCAAGAAATAATAAACAGCATAGAGTGGTAAACAGATACAAGAAATTCAAAATGAATGAATGGGGGAGAGAGATGACCATTCTGATTGTCTAAAATGTGATGAAACCTGAATAAATAAATAAATAAATCCTTAAATAATAAATTAAATTATTCTATACACATTCAGTGGATGAGAAATCGTGTGCTCTGATTGGCTACTCTACTACTAGGATATCGGCTCATATACCGTGAGTAGAGAAAAACAAAATGGCGGCGTGTGAAGCTGAACCAACCGAGAATGAAAGAAAAGCTCGACTCGAAAACAAAACCCGAAAAAACACAAACGAAAAAAGCAACAAAATATGGAATAAAAGTATCTCTTTTTTATTTTTCAAGACTTATCATCGCATTTTACACAAATTGCTCCTGTCATTTTGCCAGTTAGTTTACATTCATCAAACTTCTTTGAGCTTTTGAACTAGTCTAAAAAAAAAAAAAAAAAATTCAAATTTTAATGCTTAAAGGCATTAAAATTTGAATTTTTTTTTTTTTTAGACTAGTTCAAAAGCTCAAAGAAGTTTGAAAATTACAGAACTGAAATGTCCAAGGAAGAATTAAATAAACGTCTAAAGCTGTTCTATACCTCGGCACAACAGCAAGACGGCACTTTCTACAGCCATCGATAGGTTTTTAAGGAGTCCAACTAAGCGGAAATGATTTTGTTGGACGTTTTGTATAAAAAGTTTATATTTAACGAATTTGCAAAAGTAAAAATAATGCTCCGTTTCTCAAAATCCAGTGAATGTGGACAGAATAAAACAGTTATTCCACTCAATCTCGTTGTACACGGGTTATAGCCGACTCGGTGCTACGTTGGCTATCGGCTCATGTACGACCTGATTTCGTGGAATAACTGTTCAATATACCAGAGTGCGCTTAAAATCCACAAATCTGATGCTGATGATTAATTTCCTATAAGAGCACAGCTCGGCATCAGTCCTGACTACACTTCAAATCACTTGCTCTATTATTACATGACAGTTTCTACAGTAACGGCGCATTTACATGGATTTATAGTGTGTGATCTGATCTGTGTACTCCAACACGAATAACCAATGGATTCATAAAACTGATATTTATTTACTTACAGGTATGGAAGGAGTACATTTTCCAGCCACGTTGAATAAATTCTAAAAACGAAGAGAGTGAAGAAATGGCCGATTATATTCCCTTTAACAAACAGAAACTTTAACACAAGTGCAACTTTAAACCGATGAAAAAAAGCACAGCACTAAACTAAACAGCATATAAGAGGAAAAAACACTTCAGGACGTGCTGTTAGAGGAGAATAATCAGGTTTGTGTTAAGCTGTAGGGCATCACACTATCAATCACTGATTATTTTCCAATAACAGAACATGCAAGAGTGTTTTATTCCTGATTTGAACAGAAATCATTAAAAAATAAAGAAAAAAAAAACGCCCCGTAATAATACTGTAACAGATTGATAACCAATCAAATTCTTGTTACTAGGCAGATTTAACACAGCCGAGTGACATTGTTTCATTTATTTATTTTAAATTGTACCAGAGTTGCATCCTGGCCCAGTTGTGTAAAGGTAATTGGTTCGCGTATCGCCGTATCATCCACCTGAATACCTGAAGCAGGTAGGTGTAAAGGGAAGTAAATCTCTCCCACGGAGTCTCTAATTATGGGATCAGAGGGCTGCCTGAAGGGAGTCGTCGTTAAAGTGTGTGTGATTGTGTGCGTGGGGGGAGATTCATGCTGACGCATCATCTTCACTTCACACACGCACGAGAAATCAATACACCCATGTGGAGAGCTTTACTGAGGACCCAGCTGTGTGTCTGTGTGCTTAACTGTGCCTTCCTAAGCTGTGTCTAAGTATGACAAAGGGGAGAGAGAGAGAGAGAGAGAGAGAGAGAGAGAGAGCACGCGCGTGTTCACTTGTCCTGCAGCAGAGCAGGAATGTTGATATTCCAGCCGATGGCCTGCCGATCAAAGCCACAGGTGAACAGGTTACACGCCTGGTTCTCTTCATTCCATGCTGAGCAGCACACCATGCGCCGATGACCCTACACACACACACACACACACACACACACACACACACAGTTAGAAAAACAAACTATACAAAAATTTATGATCCAGAAATAGGCATTTATGCTACACACACACCTGAAAGTCACACACACACACACACAGGGCAAACACACCATAAAGCCCCCCCTCCCCACACACACACGGCAAACACACCATAAAGCCCCCCCCACGGCAAAGACACCATAAAGCCCCCCCACACACACACGGCAAACACACCATAGAGCCCCCCCACACACACACACGGCAAACACAACATGAAGCCCCCCCACACACACACGGCAAACACACCATAAAGCCCCCCCACACGGCAAACACACCATAAAGCCCCCCCACACGGCAAACACACCATAAAGCCCCCCCACACGGCAAACACAACATGAAGCCCCCCCACACAAACACACACGGCAAACACACCATAAAGCCCCCCCACACACACACGGCAAACACACCATAAAGCCCCCCCCCACACACACGGCAAACACACCATAAAGCCCACACACGCGGCAAAAACACCATAAAGCCCCCCCACACAAACACACACGGCAAACACCATAAAGCCCCCCCACACACACACACGTCAAACACACCATAAAGCCCCCCCACACACACACGGCAAACACAACATGAAGCCCCCCTCCCCACACACACACGGCAAACACACCATAAAGCCCCCCCACACACATACGGCAAACACACCATAAAGCCCCCCCACACACACACACGGCAAACACACCATAAAGCCCCCCCACACACACACACGGCAAACACACCATAAAGCCCCCCCACACACATACGGCAAACACACCATAAAGCCCCCCCACACACACACACACGGCAAACACACCATAAAGCCCACACACACGGCAAACACACCATAAAGCCCCCCCCACACACACACGGCAAACGCACCATAAAGCCCCCCCCCCACACACACGGCAAACACACCATAAAGCCCCCCCCCACACGGCAAACACACCATAAAGCCCCCCCCACACACACGGCAAACACACCATAAAGCCCCCCCACACACACACAGCAAACACACCATAAAGCCCCCCCCCCCCACACGGCAAACACACCATAAAGCCCCCCCACACACACACACACGGCAAACACACCATAAAGCCCCCCCCCACACACACGACAAACACAACATGAAGCCCCCCCACACACACACGGCAAACACACCATAAAGCCCCCCCCCCATACGGCAAACACACCATAAAGCCCCCCCCACACACATACGGCAAACACACCATAAAGCCCCCCCACACACATGGCAAACACACCATAAAGCCCCCCCCCCCCCCACACGGCAAACACACCATAAAGCCCCCCCCCACACATACGGCAAACACACCATAAAGCCCCCCCACACACACACGGCAAACACACCATAAAGCCCCCCCACACACACACGGCAAACACACCGTAAAGCCCACACACACCATAAAGCCCCCCCGCACACACACACGGCAAACACACCATAAAGCCCCCCCACACACACACGGCAAACACAACATGAAGCCCCCCCACACACACGGCAAACACACCATAAAGCCCCCCCACACACACGGCAAACGCACCGTAAAGCACCCCCCCCACACACACACGGCAAACACACCGTAAAGCACCCCCCACACACACACACACGGCAAACACACCGTAAAGCACCCCCCCACACACACACAGCAAACACACCGTAAAGCACCCCCCACACACGGCAAACACACCGTAAAGCACCCCCCACACACACACACACACCGTAAAGCACCCCCCACACACACACACACACCGTAAAGCACCCCCCCCACACACACACACAGCCAACAAACCGTAAAGCCCCCCCCCACTACTTCACAAGTATTTATATTATACAAACACCATAAAGCCACACACACACACGTATGCAACACACACAAACCTTAAATCCACAAACACTTTTGCAGGGGTGATAGCGTGCCGGCGCCGCGCCGGATTTCCGGCGTACCGTGGCTGGGGAAAAAAACAAAAATCTAGTTCGCCCATTGTCCTGTGTCATTCTGAGATGCGCAGATAGACAGTAAAGGGAATTCGCATGATATGGAACTAGTGGGAAAAAAGTGCCGTCACGGCACGAATTAGACCCTCCGAGGGTGCCATGACGGCACTTTTTTCCCACTAGTTCCATATCATGCGAATTCCCTTTACTGTCTATCTGCGCATCTCAGAATGACACAGGACAATGGGCGAACTAGATTTTTTTTTTTCCCCCAACCACGGTATGCCGGAAATCCGGCGCGGCGCCGGAACGCTATCACCCCTGCTTTTGATCTACACACAAACACACCTCAACATTGCATAAACAAATCTTACACTCACCAACATACTTGGCAGATATTTATTTAAAAAACAAAACAAAAAAACCCCCAAAACAAACCCTTAAAGCCATCAGAATACTACAGAAACACACCTGAGACACTGACTCTGACACACACACACACACACACACACACACACACACACACACCTGTCTGTTGCTGCGTGGGAGGCGGGCCAGTCGGACCCCGGTCATATCGAACAGCCGGACTTGTCTGTTGTCGTGCGGCAGGGCGATGATCCTCTGGTTAGCAGAGACACTTATCCTACACACACACAGGAGAGGAAAAAAAAAATAAATTGCACAACCTCAAAACCACCACCAAAACAGCACCTGAGGACAGACTATAAACTTTTCCTGACACTAAGGTGCATCAGCTCTGTCACTGCATCAGTGTTACCTATTAACAGCCGAGTCGGTGCGGATGGTTGCTATCGGCGACCTCATGTTCTTCAGGTCCCACACTTTAACAGTGCGATCGTCGCTGCCGGACACCACGTTGTCTCCCACTGTGAACACAGCCGACGTCACCGTACTGCAAGACACACAGATGTGAACTTGTGTTTAAAAAAAACAAAACAAAAACCATCCTCCTTACATTCTTAACACAAATACCATCAGCTGTGCTAAACACCACTATGAACAACACTTAAGGGTGTGCACTTAGAGTAAAATAATCAACCACTTTACGATGGTGTAGTGAAGCAGAGTTACTGTTCATAATCCGAAGTTGATTATTTTCCTACAGTGGCACATCCTGAAGTGTGTTAGTCCTCGTACAGCACAGCAATTTCCACCTGTTACATTTTCATATGAATTTAAGAATGCCGCGTGATGCTTTTTAGCCATTTATACTTACAACCAAGGTTGTGGAACGTCCATGAAACGTTCACTGACCTCAGTCCAAATTAATTAGAGAGAGAGACAAAAAAAAAAAACCCTCCCGAAAAAGAGAGGAAAAAAAAAAAGTGTCACAAAGAAAACTACTCTGTCCCCAATGTTCCAAAGCTCTGACAATGGAGACTCCTTCCAGAAATATTACACACACTTTTCATCACTATATTAACAATTACACACGTTTTTCTTTGTTAAATACAAATCAGTTTTCAATTTGGATCTTTTTAATTTAGTCTGAGGGCGGCACGGTGGTGTAGTGGTTAGTGCTGTCACCTCACAGCAAGAAGGTCCTGGGTTCGAGCCCCGTGGCCGGTGAGGGCCTTTCTGGGTGGAGTTTGCATGTTCTCCCCGTGTCCGCATGGGTTTCCTCCGGGTGCTCCGGTTTCCCCCCACAGTCCAAAGACATGCAGGTTAGGTTAACTGGTGACTCTAAATTGAGCGTAGGTGTGAATGTGAGTGTGAATGGTTGTCTGTGTCTATGTGTCAGCCCTGTGATGACCTGGCGACTTGTCCAGGGTGTACCCCGCCTTTCGCCCGTAGTCAGCTGGGATAGGCTCCAGCTTGCCTGCGACCCTGTAGAACAGGATAAAGCGGCTACAGATAATGAGATGAGAATGAGATGAGTTTAGTCTGAAGATTATATGGAGTTCTGTTCAAGTTTCTTTGTATGACTGGTTACTATAGTAACTGCAACATTAAAACAAGAGTGTTAAATATAAACCGGTCTTTTGAATAATAGGCAGAAGGTTCATGACTAATAAACAACAACGTTAAGTGAGGAAGGAAAAGGTGCAAAAATACTGGCACCTCACGCTGATTTTTCACTATTTAAAAAAAAAAAAAATGATGTGTTTCACTTACTCATAACACATTCAGAAGTCCTGACCTTTAACCTTTCCCTGTGCTAAGCAGTGACAACGCGGACATTCATTTAAGAGGACACAGTGAGTATGACGCGGAATAGTAGATTGTAAATTCAGTATAAAACCAGTGCTTCTTCCAAACACACACCCCCACCCAGAGGTCAGGCACACTAATTTAATGGACCGAATATTTCTAATCTACTGTGTCACTCTCCACTAACATTCTGCCTCCTCTCATCTTCCCTCCTCCCTCCTGGTTGAGTTAGCAGAATTACAAGGGTGTGTGTGTGTGTGTGTGTGTGTGTGCGCGCGCGTGCGCACTGGGGAGGTTTCAACTTCATCCTCTGTTCAGCTTCCTGATTTAAATTAGCACAGTCCAGGCTCGTCGGCCCAGTAGCTCCAAGCCTGGCTAATATGAATTGACATGATCTCGAGGTTTAATTAAGGCTAAATTCTGCTGCATTAAGAGATCCAGGCCCGGGTTCTACTGCTACTAATGGCTGCTCCTGGCTTGCTGTGGAGCAACCTGCGTCGAAAGCGAAGCGTGGAAACGCTTTCTGACATCGCGTTGTGCTGTGGGAGTGTACAGGTGGAGTGGAGGGGGCAGGGGGGAGAAGGTTGGGGTAATAGATTAAAAGCTTGATTAAAACCCTATTAAAGCTCTAATGGTATTTTGGTAAAATGTTCCGTGTCCCCTGGGAGCCACTGACGAGCAAGGTCGAGACTCATCAGGGGGAAGGGGAAAGCGTGTGAGCGTGAGGGTGGAGAAGAGACGGATTCACAGCTGTAAGAGAGAGAGATGATTGACAGATACTGCAAGAAAATTTTGCTGGAACACTTGAGCAAATGCAAGTTACCCGTTTAAATGTAACATTACCATCAAAATAACCTACAGATCAATCATCAATATACTGTCTTATCCCTAATAGACAGTCGGTCAGGCATACAGACGGACGGTCAGGCATACAGACGGACGGTCGGTCGGTCAGACATACAGACAGACATACGGACGGTCGGTCGGTCAGTCAGTCAGCCATACAGACAGTCAGCCAGCCAGACAGACAGACAGACAGTCAGCCAGACAGACAGTCAGACAGTCAGTCAGACATACAGTCAGTCAGACATACAGTCAGTCAGTCAGTCAGACAGTCAGTCAGACATACAGACAGAGTCAGTCAGTCAGACATACAGACAGAGTCAGTCAGTCAGACATACAGACAGAGTCAGTCAGTCAGACATACAGACAGAGTCAGTCAGTCAGACATACAGACAGAGTCAGTCAGTCAGACATACAGACAGAGTCAGTCAGTCAGTCAGACATACAGACAGAGTCAGTCAGTCAGTCAGACATACAGACAGAGTCAGTCAGTCAGTCAGACATACAGACAGAGTCAGTCAGTCAGTCAGACATACAGACAGAGTCAGTCAGTCAGTCAGACATACAGACAGAGTCAGTCAGTCAGTCAGACATACAGACAATCAGTCAGACAGACAGACAGACAGACAGTCAGTCAGACATACAGACAGTCAGACATACAGACAGACAGTCAGACATACAGACAGACAGTCAGACATACAGACAGACAGCCAGTCAGACATACAGACAGACAGACAGACAGACAGCCAGACATACAGACAGACATACAGACAGACAGTCAGACATACAGACAGTCAGACAGACAGTCAGTCAGTCAGACATACAGACAGTCAGTCAGTCAGTCAGTCAGTCAGTCAGACATACAGACAGTCAGTCAGTCAGTCAGTCAGTCAGACATACAGACAGTCAGTCAGTCAGTCAGTCAGTCAGACATACAGACAGTCAGTCAGTCAGTCAGTCAGTCAGACATACAGACAGAGTCAGTCAGTCAGACATACAGACAGTCAGTCAGTCAGTCAGTCAGTCAGACATACAGACAGAGTCAGTCAGTCAGTCAGTCAGACATACAGACAGACAGTCAGACAGACAGACAGTCAGACAGACAGTCAGACAGACAGTCAGTCAGACAGTCAGTCAGACAGACAGTCAGACAGACAGACAGTCAGACAGACAGTCAGTTAGTCAGACAGACAGTCAGTCAGACAGACAGTCAGACAGACAGTCAGACAGACAGTCAGACAGACAGTCAGACAGACAGACAGTCAGTCAGACAGTCAGTCAGACAGACAGTCAGTCAGACAGACATACAGACAGTCAGTCAGACATACAGACAGTCAGACATACAGTCAGACAGACAGACAGTCAGTCAGACATACAGACAGACAGTCAGTCAGACATACAGACAGACAGTCAGACATACAGACAGACAGTCAGTCAGACATACAGACAGACAGTCAGTCAGACATACAGTCAGTCAGACATACAGTCAGTCAGACATACAGTCAGTCAGACATACAGTCAGTCAGACATACAGACAGACAGACATACAGACAGACAGACATACAGACAGTCAGTCAGTCAGTCAGTCAGACATACAGACAGACAGACATACAGTCAGTCAGTCAGACATACAGTCAGTCAGTCATACAGACAGTCAGTCAGTCATACAGACAATCAGTCAGTCATACAGACAGACATACAGTCAGTCAGCTAGCCTGATATAGACAGCCAGCCAGACAGAGACTCCTAAATAAAAACTAAACACTTCCTTCAGAGGGAAAACCATTTACCCTTTTTATTAACAGCACATTAGCCACACTGCTCTCACTGTTTTCTTCATTCCCAGACCTCACACGTCTTGTGTGTGTGTGTGTGTGTGTGTGTGTGTGTGTGTGTGTGTGTGTGTGTGTGAGAGACCAGCTAGTCAGACGCCCGTGCTGGGTGAGAGGTCTCCAGGCTCTCAGGGAGCAGACACACAGAGTACAGCGAGGCTTCTGCCACTTCTCATTTGTGCCACTCGTTAGCGAGTCGTGTGCTAATATCACACAATTAGGAGGTGATACGTGCCCGGCACTGAGCCTGCTGTCCTTCTGAAAGCCACCACACAGTGTCAGACTTCATTACCCATAATTACATCTGAAATGAAACACACACACACACACACACACACACACACACACACACACCTCTCTTCCTGAATCTGTTTTTCCTCTTGGTAAGTATGACATCTTTGACCACATATCTCTCACCACCACACACACACAATCTTCCAGCTCTTTACACAAAGCAGAGAGCTGTGGAAGACTCGCGAGTGCTGCCACAGAAGGCCCATATGCCGCAATGCTGATCTCATCAAGCCTCCAGAGGCGCACAGCTAATCAAGTGAGACTGGCATATGCTGACTGACACGGGGGGGGGGGAAAAAAAGAAAGAAAAATCCCAAACTTTTTTACAGTAAAACACACCAGGAAAGTGTAGTGTGTGTGATGTTACAGCCACCCTGCTGCTCAACATCAGCCAAACACACAAATAAAACAGAAGATGCGCATCTACACTTAACTCCCAACATGGTACCTCTGGGTCTCTGAGTTTATGAGAGAAAATGATAGAGCCTCCCCTTTTCTCCAGATTCCACAGAATGACTGTAAATGTCTTGGGATAAGGGCTTCTGCTAAAGGCTCTAAAACGGAAAAGAAAGAGAAGAAAAAAGAAAAAGCACATGAAAGGAAGAGGAGAAAGGTTGGGAGAGGGAGAAGAGGAGAGAGGTTGGGAGAGGGAGAAGAAGGGGAGAGGGAGAAGAGGAGAGAGGTTGGGAGAGGGAGAAGAGGGGGAGAGGGAGGAGAGGGAGAAGAGGAGGAGAGGAGAGGGAGAAGAGGGGGAGAGGGAGGAGAGGGAGAGGAGAGGGAGAAGAGGGGGAGAGGAGAGAGGTTGGGAGAGGGAGAAGGAGAGAGGTTGGGAGAGGGAGAAGAGGGGGAGAGGAGAGAGGTTGGGAGAGGGAGAGGTCGGGAGAGGGAGAAGGGGAGAGGTTGGGAGGGGGAGAGGAGAGAGGTTGGGAGAGGGAGGATAGGAAAGGAGAGGGAGAAGAGGGGGAGAGGAAAGGAGAGGGAGAAGAGGGGGAGAGGAAAGGAGAGGGAGAAGAGGGGGAGAGGAAAGAAGAGGGAGAAGAGGGGGAGAAGAGAGAGATTGGGAGAGGGAGGAGAGGAGGAGAGGGAGAAGAGGGAGAGAGGAAAGGAGAGGGAGAAGAGGGAGAGAGGAAAGGAGAGAGGTTGGGACAGGGAGAAGAGGGGGAGAAGAGGGAGAGAGGTTGGGAGAGGGAGGAGAGCGGGAGAAGAGGGAGAGAGGTTGGGAGAGGGAGGAGAGGAGGAGTGGGAGAAGAGAGAGAGAGGTTGGGAGAGAGAGGAGAGGAGGAGCGGGAGAAGAGGAGGAGCGGGAGAAAGGTTGGGAGAGGGAGGAGAGGAGGAGCGGGAGAAGAGGGAGAGAGGTTGGGAGAGGGAGGAGAGGAGGAGCGGGAGGAGCGGGAGAAAGGTTGGGAGAGGGAGGAGAGGGAGAGAGGTTGGGAGAGGGAGGAGAGGGAGAAGAGGGGGAGAGGAAAGGAGAGAGGTTGGGAGAGGGAGAAGAGGGGGAGAGGAGAGAAGTTGGGAGAGGGAGAAGAGGGAGAGAGGTTGGGAGAGGGAGGAGAGGAAAGGAAAGGGAGAAGAGGGGGAGAAGAGAGAGATTGGGAGAGGGAGGAGAGGGAGAGGAAAGGAGAGATGTTGGGAGAGGGAGAAGAGGGGGAGAGGGAGAAGAGGGGGAGAGGAGAGAGGTTGGGAGAGGGAGAAGAGGGGGAGAGGAGAGAGGTTGGGAGAGGGAGGAGAGGGAGAGAGGTTGGGAGAGGGAGAGAGGTTGGGAGAGGGAGGAGAGGGGGAGAGGAAAGGAGAGGTTGGGAGAGGGAGAAGAGGGGGAGAGGAGAGAAGTTGGGAGAGGGAGAAGAGGGAGAGAGGTTGGGAGAGGGAGAAGAGGGGGAGAGGTTGGGAGAGGGAGAAGAGGGGGAGAGGAGAGAGGTTGGGAGAGGGAGGAGAGGAGGAGAGGAAAGGAGAGGAGAGAGGTTGGGACAGGGAGAAGAGGGGGAGAGGAAAGGAGAGAGGTTGGGACAGGGAGAAGAGGGGGAGAGGAGAGTAGTTGGGAGAGGGAGAAGAGGGGGAGAGGAGAGAGGTTGGGAGAGGGAGGAGAGGAGGAGAGGGAGAAGAGGGAGAGGAAAGGAGAGAGGTTGGGAGAGGGAGAAGAGGAGGAGAGGGAGAAGAGGGGGAGAGGAAAGGAGAGAGGTTGGGAGAGGGAGGTGGAGAGGAGAGAGGTTGGGAGAGGGAGAAGAGAGGAGAGAGGTTGGGAGAGGGAGAAGAGAGGAGAGAGGTTGGGAGAGGGAGAAGAGAGGAGAGAGGTTGGGAGAGGGAGAAGAGAGGAGAGAGGTTGGGAGAGGGAGAAGAGAGGAGAGAGGTTGGGAGAGGGAGGAGAGGGAGAGAGGAAAGGAGATGAGAGGTTGGGACAGGGAGAAGAGGGGGAGAGGAGAGAGGCTAACAGGAGAGGTGTGTGGTCTCGACGATGTGGGGATTCGGGTGCAACTCATTCATCTTGTGGTCCCCAAGCAGTGAAGCATGAACTCCTGCTGACAGGGCGACTCCACATCACTAGTGTCTCTCTCTCTCACACACACACACACACACACACACACACACACACACACACACCTTTCCATCCCTCAGTCTTGCTCCAAGTGTTTATTGATGTTTAGTAAGAAATGTAAAAGTTGTATTCCGATGCTGAACATCAGCACTCGCACTAACACACGAGACGTTAAACAGTCGAACACTGAGGGGTTTTTGCTCGACTCCATCAGTGGCTCTCAAGAGACGCTTGACCACAAAGCTGCTGCTAATTAACACATTACCATGGCAACGCTTCTCCAACTGATCCTGAGGTCTGCTTGAAAATTCAGAGATAAAGAGTCGCTTGGGCCAAACAGTCATCCAAACAAATCATCTGGCCTGTCACACTTCATTACACTGAAACACACAAACACATTCGATTTGGTCTTGTCTGTACCATGCTCTCTGTGTGTGTGTGTGTGTGTGTGTGTGTACACACAAACAAACCTTCCGAAACTTTCAGTGCAAACACCTTCACAGCTGAGCAAATGTGGGTGTCTGAATTCACAGGCTAAAAGTATTAGCTTTGATGTCACTAGTGTGCATCTCAAATCAGTTATTACATCACAACCGACACACACACGAACATTTATTATGCAACAGATTCATGACGGACATCTATTTCCGTGTGGAGACTAGACAAACACAGACGCTTTAATAGAAGCTCAGTTTGACTGCTGAGAACTAAGAAATTAGTTTAAAATAAATAAATAAATAAATAGGAGACACACACACACACACCAAGGAGAAGGATGGATGGATATGCTTACACTAGGAGAGAGGAAGAATAAATGGATAGAAATTACTAAATTGGGAGATAGATGGATAGACAAACGACTAAACTGGGAGAAGAATGGACAGATGGCTGGATGTGACAACTGGGAGAAAGATGGACAGAAATGACTAAACTGGGAGAAGAAAGAATGGATGGATGGATATGACTAAACTAGAAGAAGAAAATGGATGAATGGATGGATGGATATGACTAAACTGGGAGAAAGATAGAAACTACTAAACTGGGAGAAGAATGGATGGCTGCATGGATGAATATGACTAAACTGGAAGAAGAAAATGGATGGATGGATAGATATGACTAAACTGGGAGATGGATATGACTCAACTGGGAGATGGATGGATGGATAGATATGACTCAACTGGGAGATGGATGGATGGATACGACTCAACTGGGAGAAGGATGGATGGATACGACTCAACTGGGAGAAGGATGGATGGATAATGACTAAACTAGAAGAAGAAAGTGGATGAATGGATGGATGATATGACTAAACTGGGAGAAAGATAGAAACTACTAAATGGGGAGAAGAATGGATGGCTGCATGGATGGATATGACTGAAGTGGGAGAAGAAAGAACGGATGGATGGATAGATATGACTAAACTGGGAGATGGATATGACTCAACTGGGAGATGGATGGATGGATGGATGGATGGATGGATGGATGGATGGATATGACTCAACTGGGAGAAGGATGGATGGATATGACTAAACTGGGAGAACACATAGAAACAACTAAATTGTGAGAAGAATGGGTGGAAATGACTAAACTGAGGGATGTATAGATGGAGGGATGAATAGATGAACAGCAAAAAAAGTCATAGAAGGATGGATGGCTAAACTGTGACAAAGATGGCTGTTACCACTAAATTTGGAAAAGATGAAAACACTACTAAACTGGGAAATGAATGGATGGATGGCTATACTGGGTGAAGGATGGATCACCACAACTAACCTGGGAGATGGCTGTACTCAGAGATTACCCTTGTGGAGGAGTTTAACAGATGCCAGAATCTGACCGTCTGCTCACGCCACCATCAGTTCCTAACCCTACGCTTTCCCCTGGGTACCAACAGGACATACGCTCCAGCCCGCTCTGTCCGTATGATGGACCTCAGTATGAACTACTCAGCCTGGCAGTGGAAGAGAAAGCGGTAATCGTCCGAGCTTTGAGGAGTGTGACAGCGGGAAACGCCCTGTGGTTCGGCAGCTAATCTCATTACACTGATTGTGTATTAGCGAGCATTACAGCGGGATGTGATGGAATTATGCATGTCTGACTCCGACATAGCGAGGAGTGGATAATCCGGGGGCGATAATCAAAGACGAGCGCTGTTCCACCATTACACTCAAGCTCAACCTTCCAACAGGGGAGCTGACAGGCCAGGACTTTCACAAAAGAACAGTTTTACTCAGTCGAAAGGGCTGAAAGGATCCAGCGAGATGAAACGCACAGATATGACGATATAATAACCCAGTGGTTTTCTGCTATTAAATTCAGTCCCGCCACTAAATTATAACAACAATTAACGGTTCTGCTAGTACTCCGCAGTCTTCAGGGAGTTAGTGCAAATGCCATCGGACTCAGAATTGAGAACTGGAGAATTGAGGGTCTCTGTGATTTTAAGTACTGCACTGCCATCTGGTGGCTGTTAGAGTGACTGCAAAATATACCAAGAAGGTTCCTAATACAAAGCTGGTGTGATTACAGCAGCCCTTTAAGATCAGGACTTTTCACACTGTACAAGCGGGGGGGAAAAAAAAAAAAATCTGTTTTCATAAGTCAAACAGAAATCCTGATGGATGAAATCATCCAATAAAGTCAAAGATTAGAATTACAATTTCTGAGATAAAACATTCTGGGATGTGCTGTTTGGCCCACACTGTGAGGACATAGAGGGGCTGACACATTATCTGACAGATTACCTCAACTTCTGTGCAGATGTGGTCTCCCCTGCTAAGACTGTACGGTGTTACCCTAAGGACCTCTTTCGCAGACAGTTGTAATTTATCGTTGAGTGGGGAGTAATAGGCGTGCGTGATGTTATTCACCGCCACAACGCAAGGGGGCGCGAAGTCGCTAGGAGTAGTTGGTGGGTGTGGTTAGTGGAGTGTTTATCCTCCGGTTACTTATAATGACTAGAACTGGAGTCGTATAGATGTACGTACTTCCTCACTTCCTCGATCAACCGCTCTTCGTGCTGCTCCATCTTCGTTCGTGTTTTTAAAAATGGCGGTCGTGAAAACAAAAACCGGGAAAGTAGGGAAGCGGAAGTGCGTGTACAGTAGATGTAGAATGGACCAAACAGAGCCCTCGTCTGCGACGCTGTCTGCGAGGCTTCTGCGGTGGTCACAATTTTTGGGAGGTGCGCGCAGAGCGTCTGCGAAGGGGGGGCTACGCAGACGCCACCTGCGAGGACTGCGTTGTCAGCATAAATTGGCCTTAAAAACAAGCCATGGGTAACACAGGAAGTCAAAGCTGTCCTCAACAGGAAGAAGGCTGCCTTCAGGAGCAGGGATAGGGAGGCGATGAAAGCAGCACAGCAGGAGGTGTAACGCTGCGTGAGGGAAGCTAAGGACAGCTACAGGAGAAAGGTGGAGCAGAAGCTGAAGGAGAACAGCATAAGGGAGGTCTGGGAAGGTGTGAAAACCATCACAGGCAACAATACAAAGACCAGAGTCGTTGAGGGGACAGTGGAGAGGGCGAACGAGTTGAATGACTTCTTCGATTGGTTCAACCAGCCCACGTCCCCCCCACCCTCTCCCTCACTGCAGCCATCTCTCCTTCTTCTCTCAACACACCTCCCCCCAGTCATCACAGCAGCCCCCTCCTCCCCCACCTCAACACAACCTATAGAGGATGTGCAGTCACGTGACCCATCCGTGTTTACTCCGGCATATTGGACGGCTTCTGGATTGTTTACCTTGCGCGAGCGTAATGGATCCAGGGAGTAATCCCCAAGAAAATTCGGAAAATACCCCATCTACATCGCGCGATAACTTGTCCAAGTTTGTTCAGCATCTTGAAGGTGACGTGAGGCAGCGTTAGGTGGAAAAGTGTTCCAGGTTGGGGATTGCAGATCCGTACAACTTGCCGCAATCCTTGTTCAGGGAAATTCGGAGCTGCGGTGCCGGCGATTTGCCCGATCTGGCCTACCACGACATTTACAATTTTCTTGTTAATCGTGAATCATGTTACACTGGCAAAGCCCTCAAAGCTTACAAGAGCCTGGAAGCTTATATTTTGTTGTGGGATGGGTATCCCAACTATACCTCTGGAAGGTTCTGAAGAAGAATGTCTACTTGATAACCTCACGGGTAAGTGGCATTAAGACGTTTATCATAAAGAGACTATGCAGGACATTTTATCGTAAGAATGTTCAAAATCTAAACTCCGTTCCAGATAATGACAGGGTTGTATACATGTACATTTTTGTCTGAAAAAAAATATCACAAATCACCAACTATGCAGTTACCATTCAATCCGAAAATCAACTTAACAGATGTACTAGGAGTATTGAATTAGAAGATTACACCTACCTGATAATGAAGTGTTCACTACAAATTCAGCTGGTAGAACTGGGGTACCAATTTTCTCTTTGCACAGCAGACACCCATTTTGCGCGTCTCTCTTCGTCTGCGGGGAATCTATAAAACGACAGGCTCTCCTTTTGGCCCTGTCTATTGGTACAACCAAATGCTGAACAAGATATAACCATTCTCGAAAGATCTACTCCCACACACTTGATAATTAGAACGGGTTCATCTAAATTCTATGCGCGGCCATGCCGTCCAAGATGGCAGATAAACAAATATCACGCGACCTCTATATGCGTTACTGCAGACCAGGTCAGAGGTCAACTGAGGAAGCTTCACCCCAGGAAAGCAGCAGGCTCGGACAAGGTGTGTCCACGACTACTGAAGACCTGCGCTGCTGAACTGGGTGAACCACTCCAACGCATCTTCAACCTCAGCCTGCCAACCCTCTGGAAGACATCATGTATCGTTCCAGTTCCCAAAAAGAATCGGCCCAGCGAGCTGAACGACTTCCGACCGGCGGCACTCACTTCACATCTGATGTTGGAGCGGCTCTTCCTCAGCCTCCTCAGACCCCAGGTACAACATGCCCAGGACTGTTTGCAGTTTGCGTACCGGGCAGGTGTCGGTGTGGAAGACACCATCCTCTACCTGCTACACCGAGCCCACTCGCATCTGGATAAGGGAAATGGCACAGTGAGGATCCTCTTCTTGGACTTCTTGAGTGCCTTCAACACCATCCAGCCCCTACTGCTTCACGACAAATTGAACAGGATGCGAGTGGACCCCTGCCTGGTCATCTGGATCTCCAGCTACCTCACTGACAGGCTGCAGTACGGCAGGCTGAAGGACATCACGTCTGACACTGTAATTAGGCATGGTGCCGGCCCCTCTTCTCTTCACCCTGTACACCGCGGACTTCTGCTACAACTCGGAGCTGTGTCACATTCAGAAGTTGGCCGATGACACAGCCATCATTGGGTGCATCAGTGATGACCGAGAGGAGTATAGGAGCCTGGTGAGGGACTTTGTGTGGTGCAACAGGAACCATCTGCAGCTCAACACCTCGAAGACCAAGGAGCTGGTCATTGACTTTGGGAGGTCCAGACCAAGGTCACGACCAGTTCTGATCGAGGGAGTCGAGGTGGAGGCTGTGGATTCCTACAAGTACCTTGGGCTGTGGCTGGACAGGACTTGCAACACCAAACACTTATACAGGAAGGGACAGAGCAGGTTATACTTCCTTAGGAGGCTGTGGTCCTTTAACATCTGCAGGAAACTCCTGTGGATGTTCTATCAGTCTGTGGTTGCCAGTGTCCTGTTTTACATCATGGTGTGCTGGGGGGGCAGCACATCCAGGAAGGACACATCCAGGCTGGACAAACTGATCAGGCGGGCCGGCTCTGTGGTCGGCATGAAGCTGGAGACTCTGGTGACGGTGGCAGAGAAGAGGTCTATGGACAAACTACTGAACATCATGGACGATGCCAGTCACCCTCTGCACACCGTCATCAGCAACCAGAGGAGCCTGTTCAGTGACAGAATGCTCCTTCCCAAGTGCAGGACGAACAGACTCAAAAACTCCTTTGTCCCTCACGCCATCAGACTGTACAACTCCTCTCTGGGGGGGGAGGAGGGGTAACAGGAGGACAGAGGACGGGAAGGAGCAGTAGCCTAGCCTGACAATAAGCAATACCGGACAATGTGCAATATAATGTGCAATATCTTTTCTGCTCCCCCCCCCCCCCCCCCACACACACCCCCTAACCCCACTTCTCCCCCCTTCCCTCCCTCCCTCTCTTCCCCATATCTTATTCTTTTATATTTGTGTATGTAAATAATTTATTTTAATTTATCTAGAAGTTTTCTCTATTTCTTTTCTCTGTTTATCTGTAATGATGCTGCTGTAATCTTAATTTCCCTGAGGGAACCCTCCCAAAGGGATCAATAAAGTTTTATCTAATCTAATTCCAGCAGAACAGCAAGAAGCGTCTCTTCAGTGCACGTTTGTACCACACCTCGGACGTTTCAGTCAACAGAAACGCACTAAATCAACAGCAAACGCGCTAAACACAACCATTGTGGCTTCCGAGAGACTATAAACACACTTCCTTTCCACAAAAGCCTCTTTAAAAGTTGTTCAAAGAGAATGCCACTTCCAACGCGCTTGGTAAATGATCACCTATACTGAGTAAGACCACAAAACCATTTAGACACAAGTCAGTCATATTTACCTCATAGTGAAACTTAAATATTTTATTTGGCAAGAAATACTAGAAAAGCCCATTTCCTCAACTTAAATCTCGACCGCCTTTCGATTTCATAAAATCAGTGAAATTTAGTTCCCTCCGAAATTTGCTCATTGTGAGATGTTTATTTCTGTAATATTTCAAAATAAAATCAGGCCATTCTGTGGCTGGGAAGTTATTTGATTTGAAGAGATTAAAGCAAATAACATGCATGAAATCGCTCGCTTTAGGCAGTCAAGCAGACAGAGAAAGTCCGCGTGTGCGCACATGCGCAGGTTTACTTTTTCTTCTTCTTTTGGGTTTTACAGCAGCTGGCATCCACAGTGTCGCATTACTGCTATCTACAGGTTTGCCTTTGAGCGTGCACTGACAGTTCCATCATTCTGTCGCTAAACGAACAGCTGATCACACCGAGGTGCTCGCTGAGCGCCGATATTTATTAGTTTGATATTTCCTGCGTTTCCTTTCCTTTGTATAAAACACGTCTTTTCTTCTCACTTTCTTTCCATTACTGTAGTCGGTCTTTCATGTTTCATTCGCACACTCACGTCCTCCATTTTTCTCTCCTGTTTCAAATTTGTATCCCACAATGCCTTGCGCGAATGGGGAAAGCCCACGACGTCATGCATGATGTCGTATCTTGATTTGGGTATTGGTAAAACAGGAAAAAATAGCGGAGAATTTAGGGCCATGTGGCCCTAAATTAATTGATTAATTGTTCTATTTAAAAAAAATAGAAAAATCGGAAGTCTGTGATTCAAAAAATTCAGTAGCTTTCGATCCTCTAATACGGAAGCCGAGAGAGGCCCTTCATATAATACTTTTTTTTTTTTATTCACCTTGTTATCCTGAGATAACGACATGATTAATTCAGGATCTCGAGAAAACAAAACCGTTATTTCGAGATCTCGAGAAAACAAAATTATTTCATGATCTCGAGTAAACATCTGAGAAATGGTTCATTCAGGTGCGCCAAGAGACTTGTGATATGCGACTTTGGGGCTATTTCTCATTCTGTATAGACGCAACTTTGGTCATTAGAATGTCTGGAATAATCGATCACCTAATAAGGCAATATTTTGATCAGGGGTTGACACAGGGAGAGATTGCATTAAGCCTTTTAATAAGGGATAATTTCAAAATTAGTCCGCAGCACCTCCGCAGAAGACTGGCCCGGCTTCGTCTCTACCGACGGAGATACAGTGATCCAGCTGAGATCATGAAATAACGGTTTTGTTTTCTCGAGATCTCGAATTAGTTGTGTTTTCTCGAGATCCTGAATTAATTATGTCATTATCTCGGAATAACGGTTTTGTTTTCTCGAGATCTCGAATTACTTGTGTTCTTTTCTCAAGATCCTGAATTAATTATGTCGTTATCTCGGGATAACAAGGTGAATAAAAAAAAAAAAAAAAGATTATATGAAGGGCCTCTCGCGGCTTCCGCACTCTAAAGCAGCGTTTCTCAACCTTTTTTCAGTCACGGCACCCTTCAGAAGTATGCAAATTCTCAAGGCACCCCCATAAAAAATATACACAGTCAAGCTGACCATACGCTGACCCCGGCAGTGACGTTGTGACATGGGAAAGGGGGCCGTGAGACAAACTTTGATGATGCATGAGGCGGCGATGATCTGCATTAGTGTAACTATCGTTTTTTGGAATTTTAATTAATTTTATTTATTTCAATGTTAGAATATATAATTGTTTTGACAGCACCCCTAACGAAGCCAGACGGCACCCCGGTTGAGAAAGGCTGCTCTAAAGAACAATAATCGAGTGTTGGGGAAAATTCTTATGACCTACACTTGACAAATCTGAAAGGCAGTCTAGAGCTTTAATTCTTCATGATTATGAAGCACCAAGTCTTAATTATGATCTACAAAGTCATAAATATGTGCTAGCAAGTCTTATTTTCAAGATACTACCACATAATTATGTGGAAATAAGTCATAACTGAGAAAGTTATAATTTCAAGATATAAAGTCATAATTCTGAAATACTCAGACAATTCAGACAGTCATATTAAGAGAATTTTTTTCCTGCAGTCCAAATCCTGCGCTCTGATTGGCTGGCGAGCGGGTCTGTATCCTACGGTACGGACCCCGGTCATCTAACAAACATGGTAGAATTTTTTTTGTCAACATTTATGTTTTTTTTTTTTAATAAGATTTATTTATAAGATTATAAAAAATCTTATAAATTTTGGCCAGCATTTCTCAGGAGAATAGCATTAATTTTACAGCATGAATAGCGATAACGACAGTGTTCACAGCGACAGCGAGTTTTACTACCCTGAGGAAGAAGAAATAAAACTAGACTGCATTTCTACAAAGTGTGCTTGCTGAGCTGTAGCAGAACAGCCATCATGCTAGCATGCTAAAAGCTAACATGACAACATGCTAACAGCTAGCATGCTAACAGCTGCTAGCATGCTAATATGTTAATAGCTAGCATATTAATATGTTAACAGCTAACAGCTAGCATGCTAACATGTTAACAGCTAGCATGCTAGCAGCTAGCTGTTAGCATGTTATCTATTAGCATGCTAGCAGCTAGCATGCTAACAGCTAGCATGCTAATAGATAACATGCTAACAGCTAACATTTTAACATGCTAATGATTAACATGCTATTTGTTAAAATTCTAACACTAAGGCTAATATGCTGACAGCTATCATGCTAACAGCTAACAAGCTAATGGCTAGTATGTTAACTTTTAGCATGCCAACATGCTGAGGGTGACATGCTAACAGCTAACATGCTAATCCTAACATGTTAACAGCTCTCATGATTAGCTTAGATAAAACTTTATTGATCCCTTTGGGCGGGTTCCCTCAGGGAAATTAAGATTCCAGCAGCATCATTACAGATAAACAGAGAAAAGAAATAGAGAAAAACTTCTAGATAAATTAAAATAAATTATTTACGATAACATGCTAATGGTGAACATGCTAACAACTTGCGAGCTAACAGCAGGCATGATATTGTAATGGGTAACATGCTAACAGCTAGCATGGTAACACGTGAATGCTTATATGCTAACTGCTATCGTGTGTGCGCGTGTAAGTATTCCTAATAAAGTGGCCATTGAGTTGAAGTTGATTTGCTGTCAAAGTCTCAAATGAGCAGATCCTTGCCAAATGTATCATCACCTATGGGGGAAGGGAGGAATGACTCAGTCAAGCTTCCACTGATTAGTGGCAAAATGGAGAAAAAAAACGGACGGATGAAAGGCAAGACAAAGACGAGTGCGGGTCAGAACCGATATCATGTGTGTGATGGGTGATTTGGCCTGAGGTGCCGTATGAAGTTTGGTGGATGTGTGGTGAAGTGTTACTGAGCAAAACTCCATTCATTTGAATGGGGCCAAAAATCAATGGAAGCCTATGGAGGTAAAAAGAGATGCGTGAAAACCAAGGAAAAGACGAGTGCAGGTCTCATGAGGGGATGGATCTGTGCGGGGACTTGGCCTGAGGCATCAAGTGAAGTTTCTTGAAGTTTGGTCACTTGGTTAAAAAAAATTGAAGCAGAGTGAAAGTTTTTCTCCTGGAACACCATTCATTTTCAATGGGGCCAAAAATCAATGCAAGCCTATGGAGGAAAAAGGGATGAGGAAAAAAAGGAAAAATATGAGTGCGGGTCAGAACCGATTGCATGTATGTGTCGGGGGAGTTGGCCTGAAGTATCACACGAGGTTTGGTGCATCTGCGATGGAGCGTGTCCGAGTAGGACGATTCAATTCATGAGCCCCATTCATTCTCTATGGGAAAAAAACCAAACCAAAAAAAAAAAAAAGACAAGAACAAGAGAACGGGCGTGTTGATCCAAAAGCTGTATACAAGCACACTACACCACTTCGGGCCAGACGTCTCAGAGTTGGAACGGTGTCTCCATCTCGAACGCCCTAGGAGGAGTAGTGGATCCAAAAAACGTCGGAATAAGGCAGAATAAGTAAACTTAAGAGCAGCAATAGTGTGCTTGCCTTCAGCTGCTGTGTGCTTAAACATTTCAGGAGAAAGCTAAAAACCTGTAACTGTTGCTAACTCCAAGCAAAAACATGGCTGAATCCTGAACGACTCAATTTTGTATAAATAGGGGACTACACAGGCGGCAAAATGTAGTTTTTTTCCTGCCATGGAAGTGCACTTGTATACCAAGGAGGAAGCAATTTGCATTACAGCCGTGAATGAGGATTCAAAATGGCGGCTCGGCTCGGTTTTCCCTTTCGGGCGCTCTCGTTTTCTGTTAGAATTTGGTAAAGAAAAAAATAAATATATTATTTACCAGCTTAAGGTCGGTCCATATGGTGAAATACCGTGACCTCGGCCTTGAATACTGACCTCGGCCCAGAGGGCCTCGCTCAGTACTTTCAAGACCTCGGTCACGGTATTTCACCATACGGAGCTGGTAAATAACACACACACACACACACACACACACACACACACACACACACACACACACACACTATATTATATATAAAAAATTCGGAGACACTCAGCCAGAATTACGAGATACTACGTGGCAATCATGAGATACAAAGTCGCAATTAAGATATCTTGTAATTCAGAGATACCAAGTCATAATTATGAGACACTAAATGAGACAAAATGTGAAAATTAAGACCTCTTATAATTCTGAGATATTACGCCATAATTATGAGAAACTAAAATTATGACACACAGTCAATTATGAGATGTTTGCAAGTCATTCAAGATGGAAGTTTTTTTTTTTTTTTTTTTTTTTTTAAGTCTGGTTCCTCTTATTTTCCTCTGGGCTCCACCTCCAGTTGCGGAAAGTAATTCACTTTTACACCACTGTTGTAAATACGAATTACACTTTGAGCTCTTCGTGAACAGCTGTACTCCTGCATCTGTTGACAATCTGAAGGATCCGGAACCACCAAAGACAACATCAGAAGCCAAAGAACCGTGTCTACTGATAAGCTCGAGTAATATTACAGGTAGGCATGTAACAAAAATACTGTGTGAAGATAAATCACTCACTCACTGTACAAATTTATGACAAGGATGATTCACAACTATAAAATAAAAAATTAATCGTGATTATCATCAGGCTGCATAATCTTAGTTTTTCCTTGCTGTAACTGCATTGTTTAGACAGCTGAGGCTGCGTACAATAACGGGAATGTACATGACTTCACAGAAGGTCGAAAGTAACAGCTCTAATGCTGAGAAAAAAAAGGATGTAAAATGTGAAAGAGCTGCTGTGTGATTGTGCAAACAGATTTAACAAGAAATCAGCTCTCTTTTAATAGACTGCTAAGATAAAGAAAGAAGAAAAACGGAGATGTTCAGGAATGTTTGAAGAAAAGGCTTATTTTTTCATTTTTAAGAAAAAAGGTATGTTTTAGTTAGTAGGTTAATATATTCCATCCATCCATTATCTCTAGCCGCTTATCCTGTCCTACAGGGTCGCAGGCAAGCTGGAGCCTATCCCAGCTGACTACGGGCGAAAGGCGGGGTACACCCTGGACAAGTCGCCAGGTCATCACAGGGCTGACACATAGACAACCATTCACACTCACATTCACACCTACGGTCAATTTAGAGTCACCAGTTAACCTAACCTGCATGTCTTTGGACTGTGGGGGAAACTGGAGCACCCGGAGGAAACCCACGCGGACACGGGGAGAACATGAAAACTCCGCACAGAAAGGCCCTCGCCGGCCACGGGGCTCAAACCCGGACCTTCTTGCCGTGAGGCGACAGCGCTAACCACTACACCACCGTGCCGCCCTATTAAGAAAATGATACTTTTTTTTAAAGGACTGTCTGATAAAGCTGATGATTTCCAAATAAAATGTTTTACATATTTTTTATTACCAAAATAATTTTTTTTTTAGTCAAGTTTATTTGTATAGCGCTTTTAACAATAAACATTGTCGCAAAGCAGCTTTACAGAATTTGAACGACTTAAAACATGAGCTAATTTTATCCCTAATCTATCCCCAATGAGCAAGCCTGTGGCGACGGTGGCAAGGAAAAGCTCCCTCAGATGACATGAGGAAGAAACCTCGAGAGGAACCAGACTCAAAAGGGAACCCATCCTCATTTCCCATTTTAGTATTGTGGGAAATAAATTTTGAAGACGATATTTTGAGGTAAAATTCCTCCATAACGCTGCTTTAACGGAGAAGTGTACACTCACTCGGTGTGTCCCTGGAAGACATTGACCGAGTGGATGGACGGATCTCTGAAGTCCCACAGGCGAAAGGTGGTGTCGCGGGATGAGGTGACCACCAGCCTCTGGGTGGGGTGGGTGCAGCAGTGGGTCAGCTCCTGATCGTGACCTGCACACACAAAACACACAGACTTGAAAAGAACCATTTTATATATAGGTCTTTATTATTATTCTTAGCCACACACTACCAACTTAAACCTACGTTCTGATCAGTAAGAGAAAAAGGTGAATGCTCTTGATTCATTCTGGAGGAAGTGAGCTTTGCTCAACTCTACAATTCAGTTGTACGATGCGACAAATGCAAACGACCGTCTCAAATCATTCCTCAGACCAATCCTATCACGCGCTTGGCCCAAGATTTCTTCACTTCACAACTTGAGCTTCCATTTACTGCTTAATACTTAAAGGAAAAAGCACGACCTCATAACTGCGGTTTCATCTTATCCGGTCATATACGACCTCTCATTAAATGTGTATAGAGACATGAAGAAAAATAAAGCTGGGAAGGAAGGAGCAAAGACTGCTGGTGCGTTTGGAGAGCAACATCACAGCAAACACAAAATAAAGTACTTTTTTAATTGAACATCAGCAAAAATCACTGAAGGTGAAGTGAATACCGTTGATTATTATCCATATAGGACACTTTTTCGATGGAATAAAAACGTATGCTCTATTCCCTTTTAGCAGGTTTCATTCATTGGTTTGATAGCACGCAGTATTGTTAGCATATCGCCTATCCTACGTGTATTACATCACTCTACCCAATGGAATATGGTTTACGATATTGCAAGACAAGCATAATGTCACACGTCAGAGATGTAAAACTCCGGCGATACCGAGCAACTGTGACAATTTGTAAACAAGCGTGGCCAACGGGCTTGCTTTGTTAAAAGTGGAAGATTTTGAGATAATTTTGGTTGCCAGGTCGCTCCGTCGTGTGTAGTTGTTGAAGTTCATTTTAAAAGTGGGTAATTCCGCCCCAAATCACCAGATTTAGAAAAATGTTCGCCACTGACCATCTCAGATTTGCTTCATACTTCCTGGAAATATTGTCAGTGTGCCCAATAAATAGTGTACAAAATTTTAGGCTTGTACCTTCATTAGTTTCTGAGATATAGGGGCTTAAAAAAAGGGGCGTGGCCCCAATTTCACTGTTGAAACGCGTGCTACAGAAAACAGACCTAACTTCCATAAGTCATTACTTTTAAACTATTCATGCAAGATACATGAAATTTTCAAGGATTGTTCTTCAATGCCAGACGCCTTTAAATACTACAATAGAAAGTTCACAGTTCAATATTTGCCAAAGTTATGGCTTGCTGAAAATCATTAAAAAAAAAAAAGTCTTCTATCATGCTTTGGAGCAACTTCGACGCCCCATATCTCCACATTAAAGCACACCAGTTCTTTCAAATTTTCTTATTTCTCACTCATGTTATAGTACTCTTTAGGCAACTAGATACGTGTTCACAAGAAAATCAAACTTTCTGATTTATTAGGCTTTAAAAATTTAAAAAATTTGCGCCTATAATTCAAATGCATATTACAAATGTATGACAAGGTCTACCACAAAAACAATTGATTGGATGGATGGATAACTTTATTCATCACACACTTGTGAAATTTCCTCTCTGCATTTAACCCATCTGAAGCAGTGAACACACATGTACACACACGTGAGTAATGAGCACACACACATACCCAGAGCAGCGGGCAGCCATGCTAACAGCGCCCGGGGAGCAGTTGGGAGTTAGGTGCCTCGCTCAAGGGCACCTCAGCCCAAGGCCGTCCCATATTAACCTAACCGCATGTCTTTGGACTGTGGGGGAAACCGGAGCACCCAGAGGAAACCCACGCAGACACAGGGAGAACATGCAAACTCCACACAGAAAGGCCCTTGCCGGCTGCTGGGTTCGAACCCAGAACCTTCTTGCTGTGAGGCAACCGTACTAACCACTACACCACTGTGCCGCCCACAAATTGGCAAATTTGATTAGCAAATGCACAAAATATGAAGTTGGTACCCTAAACCAAACTATAAATATTAAAAGGTATCAAGTACGGCATGTTTTACGATTGACGGAAACGCTGTTTTAAGGCATATAATCTACTTGGATGCATCCAGAGATGCATAAAAACTGAAAAACCACAAAATTCATGAGGATTTTTATCATCACTATCCCTTAGAAGCACATATTCGAGCTTCCATTTGCCAGCCAGATACATCCCCAGCTGAAAAAGGTCATTTACTTCAGTGACTGATCAGCAGCCCAATACAAAAACTATAAAAATTTCACAAATCTCAAAGCATGCAGACGATTTTGGACTTTTGGCAGAATGGCATTTCTTTGCCACTTCTCATGGTAAACCACCCTGTGATGGTACTGGAGGCACTGTAAAGCGATCAGCAGCTCGAGCTAGCTTACAGGCAATCACGAGTGATCACATACTAACCCCATCTGATCTGTTTTTGTGGGCAGAAAAACATCAAGAACATCCATTTCGAGTGGAAAAGCATTGGAGACAAGATTTTCAAGGTCAGCTACTATTCCTGAAACAGGAGACAACCACTCATTCGTTCCAATCATGTCCAACCAGCTGCAGGTCAACTGGGTGTCAGGTGGTCCTAGCTTCATTGTGGATATGAGTGGGAATCGGCCACAAGTAACGCACAAAACCCCTGTTAAATCAGCAGTCTCTCTGGCAGATACAATTCCTGGTAAATATGTTGTAATGTTTGTATGACAGACAGTGGTGGATAGGCAACATTCGTGCAGTATCAGAGGAGGAACAAGATGTACAAGTAACATTTATGCATCCTCATGGTCCCTCTCAGACTTACAGCTGGCCCAGGAGAGAGGATAACTGTTGGGTCCCTCTGGTGCAGGTCATGAAAATCATTGATGCCCCGCTTACATCAACTGGCAGGCAGTATAAACTGCCATCTGATGTGGAAAAGCAAAATCAATACACTGTTTAAGCTCTTCAAATAAAGTATTTTCAAGTTATTTTTCCTCCACTGTAGGTTTGTAATTGTATTGTAATACGCCTTAAAACAGCATTTCCGTCTATCGTAAAACATGCCATAATTGATACCTTAATATTTATAGTTTGGTTTAGGGTACCAACTTCATATTTTGTTTATTTGCTAATCAGAACAAGCTCTTTCCAGTGGTATAATTGTTTTCATGGTAGACCTTATCATACGTTTGCAATATGCATTTGAATTATAGGTGCAATTTTTTTTAAAGCCTGATAAATCAGAAAGTTTGATTTCTTTTGAACACATACCTAGTTGCCTAAAGAGTACTATAACATGAGTAATAAATAAGAAAATTTGAAAGATCTGGTTTGTTTTAATGTGGAGATATGGGGCATCATAGTTGCTCCAAAGCACGATAGAAGACATTTATGATTTTCAGCAAGCCATAACTTGGCAAATATTGAACTGTGAACTTTCTATTTTAGTATTTAAAGGCGACTGGCATTGAACAACAATCCTTGAAAATTTCATGCATCTTGCATGAATAGTTTAAAAGTAATGACTTATGGAAGTTAGGTCCATTTTCTGTAGCACGCATTTTAACAGTGAAATTGGGGCCACGCCCCTATCTCTCAGAAACTAATGAAGGTACAAGCCTAAAATTTTGTACACTATTTATTGGGCACACTGACAATATTTCCAGAAAGTATGAAGCAAATCTGAGATGGTCAGTGGCGAGGCCTCTGGTGATTTCACATGGATTGACCCAAGTAACTAAGTAAATTGCACAGAGAAATCAATACTTAAGTTTGAGTGAAAAATACTGTAGTGAGCGTGCAAGAAGAGTCTGGAGACAGAAATCTTAGTTTCTTGGTCATTAGCCTGTGCTAGTAGCTCTTGGTAGCACTGGCTTGACTGCGCTAGCCTTGGCCTTTGCTAACACGACTGCTGAATGCTACACCAGCTGGAAGGTAACTGGACTGCCGCACTAACAGCACCAAGTTGCGGGTAAGCTTGCGCTAGCCTTCAAGAATGCTGATAAGAAGAGTGTGTATGTATAACAACTGTGAGCTACTGCTCACTTACGTATCCCCCCGTCCTCGCTTATATCAGAACGCAAGCAATCGAAGGACACTTATTATGAATGCTGACTTCAACAAATAATTAACCCTGAAACAAGTAAGTAAAGAGCAGTGTCTCTCCCCAGGGATTTCAAATAGCATTTTGCTTCTTGAAAGAGTGTCAAAATCCACCCTATATGAATGAATGAACCCTTTGTCACTAGTCAGTGCCAGCGAAATTAACCATCAACCTGTCCTTACATATACACATACATACAATTAACAGATGGGGAGTAGACAGGACAGGAAGACAGGGATGAAAAGAAAAAAAAAAAAAAATACAGAGAACATGAGGAGAGGGGAGGAGAAAAAAAGCAACCCCCACACTATGCTCCTGTGGGGAGTACAGTGTGGGAACATTTATAAAAAAAAAAAAAACCTCAGCACATAAGCACAAATAACACACTACACTTAACAACATGAAAACTCGGGACTGGGGGGGGGTAAGGGGCAGAGATAGAGGTAACCCAGCACAAGCAAGCAGCCAGTTCCTGCAGCCACAACAGCGCTGGTTGCGCACCTGCTTGTCACACTGGGGGTAAAAAGCGGCAACCGTGGAGAGTGGGGGAAGGAATGCAAGAGCGCCTCACTGCAGTGATCTTCAGGGGGAGTTGTTGTTCCAGCAACGGCCTTGGCCAAGGCCAGTGCTGTCTGAGGGAGCCGAAAGCAGATAAGATTGGGATTGTTTGGTCTTGCGGCAAGTAGACGCATTCTTTTACACGACTACTCTGTCCATTCTGGTCTCCGAATCGATTCATTTTCCTTTGCAAAGCCAAAAGCTTCTCCATGATGTTATCCATGTTGCAGTTCAAGTTCTGAATAGCCACAGTCTGAGTGCCGACAGCTCTGCCCACCGCTTCAATCATGTCAGGGAGATTTCTGGGGCTTTGGACAGCTGTCACTGTTTTCTGATTTCCTCGATAAACCAGGGCAATGCCTAATCCAATCAGCAAAAGTCCTGTGATCATGGTTCCGAATAGGTAGATGTCTTCAATATCCTCCACAGAAAGAACTGCCAGGCACACGACCCGCCACCGCTCCCACGCGTCCATCGTGTAGCCAGCTGCGAACGTTCCGGCAGGACAGGCCGGTTCCCCCGAACCCAAGCTTCTTGTCGAGAAAATTGTGTCAGTTGCGTGAAGAGACCAGTTTATCAATTCCATGATTTTTAATTTGGAGAGCAGTGCGGAGAGAGTCTCTCAAAAGTATAGACAATAGACAGACGAGACAGAGAAGCAAAAGCAGGGAAGATAAGGGAGAGGAGAGGCAGAGAAATGCGACCACCTTCCGTCAGAGCACGGA
This sequence comes from Neoarius graeffei, assembly GCF_027579695.1. Taxonomy (NCBI): domain Eukaryota; kingdom Metazoa; phylum Chordata; class Actinopteri; order Siluriformes; family Ariidae; genus Neoarius; species Neoarius graeffei. Next base: position 92,545,388 of record NC_083573.1, read on the forward strand.
GAGAAAATATGTGTTTCAGAAACGTATTCAGTCGGTAAACAGGAAGTCGATGTGCAACAGACCTGAAAACGGTACACACGGTATAGAACCCCAAGCCGAATCTCGGTACCAAATATCAAGCAGTGGTGATTTGTACCGTATTTTCCGGACTATACGTCGCTCCGGAGTTTAAGTCACATCAGCCAAAAAATGCATTATGAAGACGAAAAAAAACATATATACGTCGCACCGGACTATAAGTCGCACTTTTTTGAAGGGTTATTCTATCCATAGAATCTGTGATTGTATCTGATAAGCGGCGCGTGGTTACTGCGCGACTGCATTGTTTATTTAATAAACGAACAGCTGAGCAGTGATAACGTGCCCTTTGCCCTGTAAGTAGCCTAGTCTGATTATTTTAAATATCTACTACTATCTTTAATACTATCACTATCGTTATTACTAATAGCCTATATTATTATTATTATTATAACTAATATTAGTAGCCTATTACTGATGCATTAATCAGTTTGCTTTTAGATTATTTTTACCGGTGGGGCTTATTATCGCCCCATGGCTCTTTCATCTGTGTTATTAAAGCTGTAGTCATCATCGAGGAGTGTCATTCTTCATTTTTGTCGAATTTTATTTCATTAAATCAGAGGTCAAGTAGGCTATCGGTATATCATCTCCAAAGACAACCGTCTAGTGAAAAAAAAAAACAACCGCTTTTAAATACCCTACTTAAATCCTTAAAAAGAGTCATTTAACTCATGTCTTGTGTGATCTGATCTCCAACGGTGAAATAAACCGGTTGTGATATGAGTAGCCTGTTATTTTAGAAGATAAATTTAATATATAATTTAATATATAGCCTAATAAAAATAATATTTTATAACATATCACGACATATTACTGTTTGTAACTGTTCGTCACTAAAGCGTTTTCTAAGATCATAATGTCTGCTATTATTATTTTTTTACACACACAATAAGCGCATGTGCGTAAAGTTATAGTAAACCACCCCCCCACCTTTTTTTTTTTTTTTGAGTCGCCGGACCCACCCACCTCCTGCGTTCCGGGACCTCCCACTTCACAAATTAAGCACTGCCTAAAATTATTACATAACTTATTTAAATAACTATAGGCCTATCATTAATAATAAAACACAGGTCAATCAAGTTTATCAAGCTGGCGATTTCACTCCAAATCAGCAAATCGATTGAATTCCTCATCCTCGGTGTCGCTTCTGAACAACTCTGCCAACTCCAGCGGCAGACGAAGCGCCGTTTCCTCTTCTTCTGTGTGGCTGTCGTCAGACTCAGCATCAGCTCCAGTTATTCCGCGGTGAAAAAAAAAAAAAAAAACATATATACGTCGCACCGGAGTATAAGTCGCATGGCTAGCCGAACCATGAAAAAAAGTGCGACTTAGGCCGAATCCCATTTCACCCCTTGGACCAACCCCTTGGCCCTTCCCCTCCATTTTGCGCGTTCACGTGAAGGGGTAGGGGTATCCCAATCCCAGTTAACGCGGAGGGGTAGGGGAAGGGGGAGGGCTTCTGTACCCCTCCAAACGGAGATTTTCCTGGAGCTGACTCCGAACGAAGGGGTTTGAGTGATTTCCCACAATGCCATGCGGATTTCAGAGAGATTTCATGCGGATTTCAGAAAGATGGCGGTTCCCGCGGCGAAAGATTGTCATAAATGTATTTTCTCCATTATTTACGTGTTTTAAGTTGTTATCCAGAGGAAACACGCCGCTTGATTCGCTTTCGAGCTGAGAATGAGCAGCGATTTCTGAAATCCAAGCTGCTGCTAAAAAGCTTTGGGAGTGAGTATTGTTTTCGGTTGCTTTACTGCGTACGTTTTGTTCTGTTATTCTCGCTTTTATTGTTTACGAGTGTTCTGACACCTCATTCTGTCGGATGTGGTGCACGAAGCGCCAAAGATATCCCATTCAGTGGTGTTAGTTAACAAATCACACCCTGCCAGCAGAGATTTCTGGTTCTGCCTCTGGCTCTGACTGTAGCGGCTGGTCGCAGCCAATGACGCATTTGGTCGCGTTTTGCTAACGTAAACGCTGACGGAGGTACGCGATGACGTATGCGATCGTTGAAGGGCTATCCCAATACGTAAGGGTTGAATTTCAAGCCCTATCCCTTGTAGCTCAGTTTCAAGGGGAAGGGCCAAGGGGAAGACGGAGGGGAAGGGGGAGGGGTAGGGGTAGAAATTAGAATTGGGATTGGGCCTTAAAGTCTGAAAAATACGGTAGTTGCTGAGAAAAGTGTTATGTAAATCCACGCTATACATTTCGTAAATACGTTCAGTCGGTAAACAGGAAGTCGATGTACGACAGACCTGAAAACAGTATACACGCTATAGAACCCCAAGCTGAGGCTCGGTACCAAGTGGCTATGATTCGTGGTTGTTGAGAAAAAAAAAAAAAAGGTGTTTCAGACAGATGGCGATATGGACAGACAGAGGTAAACCAGTATACACCCCCCCCTCGGCGCGAAGACTCGTTCAACACCATGCTAGCTGAATGGAATTTGTCTGATAGACCATGAAAAAAAAAAGCCAGCCATTATTTTTTAAATATTAACAAAGACGAAGTTGAGATTATTATTCTCTTCACATTCAGCGAATAATTGTTTGCATAAATGCACAGGCGACCATTTAAAAAAAAAATTTCAAACTTCAAAAGCGGCATGTAAATATAACGGTGCGGCGCAGACTTTTGTCACTTATCTACGCCGAGTCACATAAAATCGATAAAATAAATCACAATCTCACCTTACCTTTCAGGGGTTTTTCTAGAAAAATTTAGTATGAGGGCGCTCACCATGGCGAGGGAGTGGGGGTGGGGGGGCGGTTGTCCCCCCCCCCGACGTGCGAAGCCTTTGAAAAATTGAGGCTACAATGGGACATTCTGAGGCTATCAGAGAGGGAAATTGTAACAAATTGTCAACATTAAAAAAGAAAGAAGTAATCATCTTCTGCCCCGGACAGTCTTTGGCTTTCTTCCGCTTCGTGCCGCGGGATGACATCTTTAAATGCCCAAGTGTCAACAAAAACAACTCGCGAACTACTTCTGTCAAAAGCTCCCGCGCTGGTGGGTGAAAGGTCATTCAGTCTCGAGAAATCTCGCTCTACAAGTCAGCTGACCTTGTATGGAACCCATGTCAAATCTCGCGAGAGCAGCCGCGACAACTAAACAACTAAACAATATGGCGCCTCAGTCTGGAAAACACCAATTTGGATTGTTTTTGCACCGTCTGGTGGTGCATCTACTATGATTGGAATATTTTTGGAGTAATTATAACGTATTTGATGATCAGACACATTGTCACGTGGTGTTGCTGGGATGTTTTCACGGAGAAAAGATCGTTTTGAAAAAGACTGCATGTTGTGCAGTAGCATACAAGTGCATGGCCTAAGTGTGACTTGGGGTTCAGTCGGCATTTCAGTAAGGGGGCGCACGCCGAGAGTAAGAGGGAGCAGCGCCCCTGTTCCCCGGTTTAAACGAAAGCCTGCCTTTGCATAGTTTTAGACCAAACTCCGTAGCATCTTTAGTGCTTTTAGGAACAGTGTTTTCTTTCATCATTTGTAATTCTTCCTCACTTACGGTGACGAAGTGATCGGCCGCCATTTTGCCGAGTCGCTCGAGGTGATTATTGGGAAATAGTCCGAATCTCCCGGCCAATCAGCGTGTGTGATTTTCTATAATAAGCTGATTAATTGACTACGCCGATAACCGAACACTTATCTTTCCTGTCTGACCTGTGAGTGTGTGGACGAGTTCAGACGTCTCCACATCATACAAATTGGCAGCTCGGTCCCAAGACGCAGTGACGACTTGTTTGCCGCCGACGAGCCAGTCAGCGGCGATGACCACGCCCTGGTGGCTCTTCAGAGTGGTGCTGGCTACACGGACCGTGGGGCACTCGCTTGGTCCATCGGCGTCTCCGTCTGCATCGTCCTTATCGGAGAAATCCACGTCGTCATCCAGCGACGCCTGAATTCATCACGGAGAAAGATCGAGAGAGAGAAAAACACAATTTCATCGTTAAAAGGCTGTAATTATTCGGATGAGAAGTATAAACACATCTGATGCATTCGAGCCACAGTCACTGACAACTGAGAATAGGATTAGGAGCAATTCAGAATGTAATGGAAATTAAGGGGGGGGGGGGGGGGGGCGGTGCTCGAGTGTCGTTCAGGAGAACAAAGAACGTGTTTATACTTCATTCTAATTAAGTGTCCAAGGATAACATCACAGAAGGAAGTGAGAGACGAGCTGAACCTTCTCTTTACACAGTGCTACAGCTGTATCAGACTTTATGATTTGAAATGTCGAGTAGTGGAGGAATTGTGGGAAAGAGGGAGAGAAAAACAGTGAAGGAGAACATGAACAAGAGAGAGGGACAGATAAGAGAAGTAAAGACAGAGATGGGCTTAGAGATGTAAAAAAGTGAGACTGAAAGAGAGGAAGACAGGGGGGGCTGTGATCAAGGCAGGGGTTGTAAGAGACGTAGAAAAGAACCGAGAGAGAGAAACAGAGCTGTTTAAAAAAGAAATAAAAAAACAGGCTGTGAAAGAAAGGAGGCGTGAGAGACAGGGACGATATGAAAGAGTGAGATTGTGCAAGAGAGAGACGGGGAGTATGAGAAAGAGTGAGAGACAGGGACGATATGAAAGAGTGAGATTGTGAAAGTGAGAGACGGGGAGCATGTGAAAGAGATTGTGAAAAAGAGACGGGGAGTATGTGAAAGAGTGAGATTGTTAAAGTGAGACGGGGAGTATGTGAGAGTGAGATTGTGAAAGTGAGACGGGGAGTATGAGAGTGAGATTGTGAAAGTGAGACGGGTAGTACGTGAGAGTGAGATTGTGAAAGTGAGACGGGGAGTACGTGAGAGTGAGATTGTGAAAGTGAGACGGGGAGTACGTGAAAGCGTGAGATTGTGAAAGTGAGACGGGGAGTACGTGAAAGCGTGAGATTGTGAAAGTGAGACGGGGAGTACGTGAAAGAGTGAGATTGTGAAAGTGAGACGGGGAGTATGTGAGAGAGTGAGATTGTGAAAGTGAGACGGGGAGTATGTGAGAGAGTGAGATTGTGAAAGTGAGACGGGTAGTATGTGAGAGTGAGATTGTGAAAGTGAGATGGGTAGTATGTGAGAGAGATTGTGAAAGTGAGACGGGTAGTATGTGAGAGTGAGATTGTGAAAGTGAGACGGGTAGTATGTGAGAGTGAGATTGTGAAAGTGAGACGGGGAGTATGTGAGAGTGAGATTGTGAAAGTGAGACGGGGAGTATGTGAGAGTGAGATTGTGAAAGTGAGATGGGGAGTATGTCAAAGAGTGAGATTGTGAAAGTGAGACGGGGAGTATGTGAAAGAGTGAGATTGTGAAAGTGAGACGGGGAGTATGTGAAAGAGTGAGATTGTGAAAGTGAGACGGGTAGTATGTGAGAGTGAGATTGTGAAAGTGAGACAGGTAGTATGTGAGAGAGATTGTGAAAGTGAGACGGGTAGTATGTGAGAGTGAGATTGTGAAAGTGAGACGGGGAGTATATGAAAGAGTGAGATTGTGAAAGTGAGACGGGGAGTATGTGAAAGAGTGAGACTGTGAAAGTGAGACGGGTAGTATGTGAAAGAGTGAGATTATGAAAGTGAGATCAGTAGGATGTGAAAGAGTGAGATTGTGAAAGTGAGATGGGGAGTATGTGAGAGTGAGATGGGGAGTATGTCAAAGAGTGAGATTGTGAAAGTGAGACGGGGAGTATGTGAAAGAGTGAGATTGTGAAAGTGAGACGGGGAGTATGTGAGAGTGAGATTGTGAAAGTGAGACGGGTAGTACGTGAGAGTGAGATTGTGAAAGTGAGACGGGGAGTACGTGAGAGTGAGATTGTGAAAGTGAGACGGGGAGTACGTGAGAGTGAGATTGTGAAAGTGAGACGGGGAGTATGTGAGAGTGAGATTGTGAAAGTGAGACGGGTAGTATGTGAGAGTGAGATTGTGAAAGTGAGACGGGGAGTATGTGAAAGAGTGAGATTGTGAAAGTGAGACGGGGAGTATGTGAAAGAGTGAGATTGTGAAAGTGAGACGGGTAGTATGTGAGAGTGAGATTGTGAAAGTGAGACAGGTAGTATGTGAGAGAGATTGTGAAAGTGAGACGGGTAGTATGTGAGAGTGAGATTGTGAAAGTGAGACGGGGAGTATGTGAGAGTGAGATTGTGAAAGTTAGACGGGGAGTATATGAAAGAGTGAGATTGTGAAAGTGAGACGGGGAGTATGTGAAAGAGTGAGACTGTGAAAGTGAGACAGGTAGTATGTGAAAGAGTGAGATTATGAAAGTGAGATAGTAGGATGTGAAAGAGAGATTGTGAAAGTGAGATGGGGAGTATGTGAGAGTGAGATGGGGAGTATGTGAAAGAGTGAGACTGTGAAAGTGAGACGGGTAGTATGTGAAAGAGTGAGATTATGAAAGTGAGATCAGTAGGATGTGAAAGAGTGAGATTGTGAAAGTGAGATGGGGAGTATGTGAGAGTGAGATGGGGAGTATGTCAAAGAGTGAGATTGTGAAAGTGAGACGGGGAGTATGTGAGAGTGAGATTGTGAAAGTGAGACGGGGAGTATGTGAGAGAGATTGTGAAAGTGAGACAGGTAGTATGTGAAAGAGTGAGATTATGAAAGTGAGATCAGTAGGATGTGAAAGAGTGAGATTGTGAAAGTGAGATGGGGAGTATGTGAGAGTGAGATGGGGAGTATGTCAAAGAGTGAGACTGTGAAAGTGAGACGGGTAGTATGTGAAAGAGTGAGATTGTGAAAGTGAGACGGGGAGTATATGAAAGAGTGAGATTGTGAAAGTGAGACGGGGAGTATGTGAAAGAGTGAGACTGTGAAAGTGAGACAGGTAGTATGTGAAAGAGTGAGATTATGAAAGTGAGATCAGTAGGATGTGAAAGAGTGAGATTGTGAAAGTGAGATGGGGAGTATGTGAGAGTGAGATGGGGAGTATGTCAAAGAGTGAGATTGTGAAAGTGAGACGGGGAGTATGTGAGAGAGATTGTGAAAGTGAGACGGGTAGTATGTGAGAGAGATTGTGAAAGTGAGACGGGTAGTATGTGAGAGTGAGATTGTGAAAGTGAGACGGGGAGTATGTGAAAGAGTGAGATTGTGAAAGTGAGACGGGGAGTATGTGAAAGAGTGAGATTGTGAAAGTGAGACGGGTAGTATGTGAGAGTGAGATTGTGAAAGTGAGACAGGTAGTATGTGAGAGAGATTGTGAAAGTGAGACGGGTAGTATGTGAGAGTGAGATTGTGAAAGTGAGACGGGGAGTATGTGAGAGTGAGATTGTGAAAGTTAGACGGGGAGTATATGAAAGAGTGAGATTGTGAAAGTGAGACGGGGAGTATGTGAAAGAGTGAGACTGTGAAAGTGAGACAGGTAGTATGTGAAAGAGTGAGATTATGAAAGTGAGATAGTAGGATGTGAAAGAGAGATTGTGAAAGTGAGATGGGGAGTATGTGAGAGTGAGATGGGGAGTATGTGAAAGAGTGAGACTGTGAAAGTGAGACGGGTAGTATGTGAAAGAGTGAGATTATGAAAGTGAGATCAGTAGGATGTGAAAGAGTGAGATTGTGAAAGTGAGATGGGGAGTATGTGAGAGTGAGATGGGGAGTATGTCAAAGAGTGAGATTGTGAAAGTGAGACGGGGAGTATGTGAGAGTGAGATTGTGAAAGTGAGACGGGGAGTATGTGAGAGAGATTGTGAAAGTGAGACGGGTAGTATGTGAAAGAGTGAGATTATGAAAGTGAGATCAGTAGGATGTGAAAGAGTGAGATTGTGAAAGTGAGATGGGGAGTATGTCAAAGAGTGAGACTGTGAAAGTGAGACGGGTAGTATGTGAAAGAGTGAGATTGTGAAAGTGAGACGGGTAGTATGTGAGAGTGAGATTGTGAAAGTGAGACGGGGAGTATATGAAAGAGTGAGATTGTGAAAGTGAGACGGGGAGTATGTGAAAGAGTGAGACTGTGAAAGTGAGACGGGTAGTATGTGAAAGAGTGAGATTATGAAAGTGAGATCAGTAGGATGTGAAAGAGTGAGATTGTGAAAGTGAGATGGGGAGTATGTGAGAGTGAGATGGGGAGTATGTCAAAGAGTGAGATTGTGAAAGTGAGACGGGGAGTATGTGAAAGAGTGAGATTGTGAAAGTGAGACGGGGAGTATGTGAGAGTGAGATTGTGAAAGTGAGACGGGTAGTATGTGAGAGTGAGATTGTGAAAGTGAGACGGGTAGTACGTGAGAGTGAGATTGTGAAAGTGAGACGGGGAGTACGTGAGAGTGAGATTGTGAAAGTGAGACGGGGAGTACGTGAGAGTGAGATTGTGAAAGTGAGACGGGGAGTATGTGAGAGTGAGATTGTGAAAGTGAGACGGGGAGTATGTGAGAGTGAGATTGTGAAAGTGAGACGGGGAGTATGTGAAAGAGTGAGATTGTGAAAGTGAGACGGGGAGTATGTGAGAGAGTGAGATTGTGAAAGTGAGACGGGGAGTATGTGAGAGTGAGATTGTGAAAGTGAGACGGGGAGTATGTGAAAGAGTGAGATTGTGAAAGTGAGATGGGGAGTATGTGAAAGGGTGAGATTGTGAAAGAGATGGGTAGTATGTGAAAGAGAGAAAGTGAGAGACGGGGAGTATGTGAAAGAGCGATTGTGAAAGTGAGACAGGGAGTATGTGAAAGAGTGAGACTGAAAGTGAGATGGGGAGTATGTGAAAGAGTGAGATTGTGAAAGTGAGACGGGGAGTATGTGAGAGTGAGATTGTGAAAGTGAGACGGGGAGTATGTGAAAGAGTGAGATTGTGAAAGTGAGACGGGTAGTATGTGAGAGTGAGATTGTGAAAGTGAGACGGGGAGTATGTGAGAGTGAGATTGTGAAAGTGAGACGGGGAGTATGTGAGAGTGAGATTGTGAAAGTGAGACGGGGAGTATGTGAAAGAATGAGACTGTGAAAGTGAGATGGGGAGGACATGAAAGAGTGAGAGATGGAGAGAGATTGCGAGACCGGATGGGTGGAAAAGGTAAGTGGAGATAATGGAGGGGGAAGAGAGTGCGTGTGCGAGAGAGAATGTGAAAGAGAATTAAAGGAGAAGACAAAGAGATGTAAAGAAAAAAAAAAAAGTGTGTGAGAGAAAAGGGGGAAGAGAAATAGAAAAAAATGGAGTGGGCAGAAAGACTGTACAAAGGAGGTAGAGTGAAAAAGGGAACACTGGCAAGAGATGGAGAAAGAATGATCAAGATGGTATGAGGAAGAGATTGTAAAAAAGAGAGATTGTTAAAGAGAAAGGAAGAGGAAGAGACTGTAAAGGGGGGAGAGAGAGAGAGCACAGTTGTGTGTCAGCAGTCTGACTCTTTGATGTGGTGTAAAAGACTCACGCTGGTGTCGGTTGGAGGCTGAGGCAGAGGCAGCTGCACCATGTAGCGCCAGATGTGAGCTGTCTGATCACCAGACGCTATCAGAACACACACACACACACCCAACCTTTAACTGCTTGCATCCATCACAACTTTTACTGAGAATAAGACCATGCAGGAATAACACTAGCAGGAGACGAGTCACTCGTGTCCTAGAGTGTCACCAGTGGGCGTGTCTACACCAGTGGGCGTGGCCTGTCCTGCATTTGTTTGAGCAAGAAAACGCAAGGAGCCAAAATGTATATCAGCACACTGATTTATAAACACCACTTTAAATTAAAGTGTATTAAAGTCACATGCTCGGTTTGGTCCAATCCTCACTGGGGATTAGTTTGGACTCATTTCTCAACCTGATTTGCATAGAATTGAGAAAACGGTAATTTTTCAATGTTCCTTTCTGGCTTGCCACTGTTACTAAAATCTGCTGCGTCTCACTCACACACACGTTTTGTCTCTTGTACATTTGAACATGGGATAAGAGAAAGAGTACAGCAATAATTCAATAATAATAATAAAACACACTGTTCATCACTAACAGGAGGAACTTTTCTAATTACACAGACAGACGAACCTGTAAGAGCCATCTGCTCCGTAGGGTGGAACTTGATGGAGTTAACTGTTAAAAAAAAAACAAAAAAGAATTTAGTTAAAAGGTGAAGGATTCGATCAGACACTTCCACATTTCAGTCGTAACGTATATTTCTGGGAAAATGACCCTTGCTGCTCCACCTCCTTGTTTAAGAAAGGCACAATATTTACACCACAACATGGGTTCCATTCACAATTCTGATCATTCTCGAAAGGTGTTGATTAGTTTTCCGTAACAGCAGCTCTGATAGCAGTTAGAACTGCAAGACAAATCGCAGCTTTATATTAAGGTGCTACTTCTGCTACCATGTTTCTATAGCAACAGCTCAGGGCTGACAAACTTCCACGGACACGGCTTAGCATGCAATACGCACGACAACTTTTTCTGCATGCTCAGGTTCACTCGTGCGCAATCAAGTCTGTGTAGACAAAATTTCGCTGCCCCCCCCCCCAAAAAAAAGCATCAGTAGTGATGTGGTAAAGGTTTGTGTACGGAAATTTTTATTTAACATTTATGGAAGGAGTCTCCAGCAGCAGTCAGAGCTAAAACTTATCTTAAAGCAGCAGTATGCAACTTAAAAATAAATTAAATAAATAAATAAATTTTATTGGAATGATCCCACATCATTATGAACTTCCTTCAATGTTTGCGAAATGTGTTTATTAAAAAAAAAAAGCCAACAACCTTTTACTGACAAAATTTCCACCACCTGCTTTTCCACTTAGTCAAATTGTGTAATATTTAAATTAGCTCACTACATTTGAGCGCCAACTTCCAGTGCTCCTAGCTTGCTTTTTAGTTGTTTTATAACCCATATCATCATACAATCATGACTACGTTCAGACTGCACCCTGAAACGACCCATATCCGATTTTTTTGCCCATATGCGACCTGTATCCGATTTGTTATTGACAATCTGAACGACACAGATCCGATTTTTTCACATGCGACCCAGGCCGCTTGGATATGTGGTCCTAATTCCGATGCATATCCGTTATTTTCACATGCGACTGCAGTCTGACCGGACAGGTCGCATTCATGCGACCTACACGTCATCAACAAGAGACAAACGTCACTATTCTGCGCTGGCTAATCCCGCCTCTTTGGTGGAAAACAACATTTGTACAGTTTTCAGAATTTAAATAGACTTTTATAGAATTGATCAAGCTAATGGTGGATTTGGTAGGGACCTGGATGTTAAATCATCCTGTATTACAAGATTGTTCTGGAAATTTCCAGTAATTTGACACCTTCGGTCTCATTAGTCTGCTGCCCACATTAATCAGATTATTGTGCGAGTTCCGCCGCCGCCGCCGCCACAAAAACCACGTCGCCAGGTCTCGCCTCATCTCCATGCTTTACTTGCAAACTTGGAGTGCGCTTTTTTTTTGTTTACGTATTACGTAGATGTGCTTATTACGTGTCAATTTGCGCATGCGGGACACTTTTGGGTCGTTTTCCGTTCATATTGGAGATCGCATACAAGTCTCATATAATTGGTAATGTGAACGGCCTAACAAAAAAATCGGATTTCACAACAAATTGGATATGGGTCGTTTCAGGTTGCAGTCTGAACGTAGTGAATGATATTTAGTCTGTTTTACTCTCCCAAAATATTACATACCGCTGCTTTAAAGTGCATATCCTGGACCAATTTCAGGTTTTTTATATGAAAGCATGTCCCTTTACACGCTCATCCAGAAGGGTAATTTTGCACAAGGCCATCTGTCTACAGCAGAAAAAAATAAAATAAAACGCATCTGCAGGGCTCGAAATTCGCAGTGGTCCGGTCCCCCGAGGCGACGTAATGTGTCATTTGGCGGGTAATTCCTGTCACTAGGCAGCCCGGCTGGCTAGTTGAAAATAAAAAATATACATGAAGCGAAGATTCAGACTGGGGCTGTGCGATATATCTCCGAAAATTCTGTGCGAGATACATAAAATTATTATATCGTAACTATCGAGTATTTTATGGTCATCTGCTGACTTGCGTTTGTTTCGTGTTTGTTGCGTTTGTTTAAAACCTTTTCTGGTGGTTTTCTCCCTGTCCCTCAGGCAGTAACGTGAGAGGCTGCCTAACGGTGATGATACACGGGGCAACTTTTTGGGCAATGTTGCCGAGCAATGTTGCTGGGCAATTGCGTTTTGACTCTTTTCTATTGAGATTGGGCAACATTGTTTCTTTCTGAATGGTTTTGATAATCTCTGGCAACTTTTTGAGATAAGCCAATCAGAACACGAGTATCGAGTCATGTGACCTCCGGTGAGGTTCGGATCAGAAATTTCAAACAAATATGGCGGCCGCTCAGTGTCAGTGGAGTGAAGAGATGGAGAGACTCCTCATCTGTTTTTACGCCGGTAAGTTATTTTAATATTCTATATGGAGGAATTTACCTCACCAAAGCTCTAAAAAACAACAGACAGCTTGATTAAATGGTCACAGCAAAAATTAAGACATCGATTTTTTTTTAGCTAACTGTAAACTGCCGTTGCTAACTGTTGTTGCCCATTGTTAGTTGCCCTGAAAAGTTGCCGTGTCTCACCTAGTTGCCCGTTGCCAGCAACATTGCCCAAAAAGTTGCCCCGTGTATCATCACCATAAGGGTGTGTAAAAAAAAAAAAAAAACCCGTCACGCACTCGCCAACCAATCCTGGGCAACATCTCTGTGCTGAAAGGAACTTGCGGGAAGATTTCCTAGTGGGGCGGCACGGTGGTGTAGTGGTTAGCGCTGTCGCCTCACAGCAAGAAGGTCCTGGGTTCGAGCCCCGGGGCCGGCGAGGGCCTTTCTGTGCGGAGTTTGCATGTTCTCCCCATGGGTTTCCTCCGGGTGCTCCGGTTTCCCCCACAGTCCAAAGACATGCAGGTTAGGTTAACTGGTGACTCTAAATTGAGCGTAGGTGTGAATGTGAGTGTGAATGGTTGTCTGTGTCTATGTGTCAGCCCTGTGATGACCTGGTGACTTGTCCAGGGTGTACCCCGCCTTTCGCCCATAGTCAGCTGGGATAGGCTCCAGCTTGCTTGCGACCCTGTAGAAGGATAAAGCGGCTACAGATAATGAGATGAGATTTCCTAGTTTCGGTTTACAGAGCTGACTCAGTTCGTGCAATTGCTGGTGTTGCATAGGCTACCGTGTAAGTTCTGTCAATTTCAGCGACAAATTAAAAATGGAAGCAGACGAATTGGTTCGTAAAAGAACTAGTAAGGGGTCAGTCATCTGGCATTTTTTTTTTTGGATATCGCGAGGAGGACGTGGAACAGCAAATGCCAGTTTGTAAAGTGTGCAAAAAAAAAAACCAGCATCAAAATACTTGGGTCTTGAAATAAATGCACATTAGTCATGAACAATGGTAACTACTCTCGTGTTATTTTTGACAGAAGTAAAATTCATACATGAACCAATTTTGGCGAGTCGATTTTCTGTTTAGCTAGTTACTTTGGAAGGGAACTAGTCCAGCTGGCTGGTGAAAAAAAATATATGAATTTCGAGCCCTGCGTCTGGAAAAATCCCAAGGGAGTCTGGAGCCAGATTCGTGACGTCACCTGCGGAAGCGCCAGCAGGCTGCACGAGCTTCGCATGGTTTCAGTGCACAGCCTGTGTAGACCAAGCGCTCCCATTTCTCTCTCATTGTCCGGTCTTTTGGAAAACGATGAGTACTAATCCCATCAAGATTGGTGTTGATACACCCTCCTACGATACATCTGTTAACCATTTTAATAATTACGCAATAACGTTGAAATTTGCAAAAAACCACCAGGTCGTTTTCTCAAACAAACCAGCGCTGGCGTAGGATTCAGAGGGAGGCGTCCCGCACGCGACGTCACGAAAATCAGTGTCTGCCGGGAAATCCAAATGCCAAGTTTTTTCAGAGGCGGACCAATTCGCCTCAAATGGCTCGATTTCAACTGAATTTTTCTGGTATTGCACAAGGTAAAAAAAAAAATTGCAGAGAATGCAGAATGTGACGGATGTGTGACCGAAGTTTAATATAAAATAGAAGAATTACATTGATCTTGCTCCTGAATTTACCCGTGATATGCACTTTGTTTCTTCAAAGTTTGCGATTTGTCTTTTTTTTTTTTACCTTTCTCGTTAACCTCAAGAGGGGCAAAACAAGAGTCCCAGTATTGCATGCAATCCAGCCTCGTTTATACTAAAATGTTCAAAGTACTGCTCGTGCCATCGCCTCTAAAGACATACCCCGTCCTCCATGGCTCACCTGATCCAGCATGGCCAGCGTATTTGAGCAGACACTTCCCTGTCTCGATGCTCCACAGCATAGCACAGTGGTCTGGGGAAGAATAACACACAGACATTTTTAAAGCATAAAAGCATCAGCAAGCGGGTTATGACGGATCGTTTTCCGTCAGGCACTCGAGTCATGAGAATTGACGTTACTCCACGTCACAAAGTCAGAAAATAAACACATCGTCATGTGTCCTGTCGAAGTAAATCTGTTTTAGCCACACAAATGGACGACTGTGGGATTTTACATCTGTGCGACTTCATGTTTTATACCCCAGGGAATGAAAAACGTTTATTCGTTTGCATTCATTGTGGGTGTTCACAATTTTGCCACATACATTTTATAAATATTTAAAAACATTACCCCCAAAAAAATCTCAGAACAAAGATTCATAATCTCGCCTAGAATCTGAATGATCACATTACAATGTGTATTTGATACGGTAACGTTTCCCCTTATTTTCGACTGGGTGCCAATAGTTATGGAATGCAACATCCTTGAAGACTTCTCCAAGCTGTAGATTATGTTTCAATAGTACTAATACTGTACGAGTATTATGAGCTGCTCAAGTACTAAACTGGCCTGAGTTTCCCAAAAGCATTGCAGCACAAAGATCACTGTTAAATGGTAGCGTCAAATGTCAAATGGTATTTGATAAAAATATTTATCAAACTAGCGTCCAATCAAACTGAAGTCTGATCACAGTGTTTCCGCTATGTACAATTGGCTGCGGCGGGCCGCCGCACCTTGATTTTTGCCGCCGCACCTTCAGGAATTCCTGAAGGGGGGCCGTGGCCAGGGTAACTTTTTGAAAATTATTTAAAAAATAGGCTAAACCAATATTTTTTGACGTTGAGCGGACTCCAGCCTGGCATGAACCGCTCCGACGCGCTATAATGACACCAATCTATCACCAGCCAATCAGGAGACTTAATCAAACGCATCCCCCGCCCACCAATCTATCACCAGCCAATCAGAAGACTTAATCAAACGCATCTCCCGCCCACTTGTGTCCGCGTCTGAGACGTTGAATTTTCACAGAAGGAGGGAAGAAGTTGACTGAGGTAAGACAGTGTGATAAATTAACGAATGAATAAGAGAGGAATTTCAACATATAGGGCTTAAGTTTGTTACCGTTAAATAAGCATTGCTTGTACAGTAACGTTATGTCGTTACAACGTTGACCCACTTTTAACGTGCCGAGTACCGACTGTAGCCGCTAACAAATGCTAATTAGCTTGCTGTCAAAAGTGCAAAGACCTTAAATTGCTCTGTGTAAATTAGAAAATGGCGCAACTTCCTCTGTAGCCGTCAACTCAACTTGTCTTGAGTTTTGAGCCAATCACAGCAGGGCAGCACTGTGGCCTGAGGTAAAACATGATAGTTTAAGTTTGTTTAAATTACAAAAATGATTACACCCAATGACTGTCTCATATACTCTTCATATACTCACTGTTTAAGTAATGCAATAAAACTAATCTTTAAAAGTGGTATTTACTCAAACCGTTTGCACAGCATGAACTTTCAGGTTAACAGTGTAATAGTGTTGCAGTGTTCTGCAAATTTGCAATTTAATATTTCAGATCTTGAGACATGAAAGTGCTATTTTAAAAAAATAAAAAGTCAGAAATGTTTTCTTTGTCGTCTATTTACCATATTTTCTGGACTATAAGCCGCTACTTTTTTCCTAGGTTTTGAACCATGCGGCTTATACAAAGGTGCGGCTATTCTGTGGATTTTTCTTCCACCGCTAGGGGCGCTCTAACCGGAAGTAGAATCAAAAATAAGATAGACGAAAAATCAATGCAAAGAAGAATTAGCAGATCTTTAGCAGATAGAACACGCACGACAAATTACTAACTGGTAATTATTTTCAAATCCAGCGAAGATGATTAAAGTGACTTGTGGTTTCAAACACAGGAGAAATGAAGGTAAATAAATACCGGTTATTTTCTTGGTTCTGTTCCGTTTTAATCAGCAAAGTTGCTGCCGTGTTAAAAGGCACTGTTCGGAAAGAATCTGTTCAGGTACATACATGTACATTTACAGTACAAAATCTTTCTGTACATGCAGTAAATATCTAATTTTTCAACATAGATATCTGCGGCTTATAGCCCGGTGCGGCTTGTATATCTTTTTTTTATTTTTTATTTTTTAAAATAGAGTGGATGCGGCTTATATACAGGTGCGCTCTATAGTCCAGAAAATACGGTAGTTCATTTTATTGCCTCAATAATTTTCCTTGATTGAGAAATCGGTCTGGGCTCTTATGGGTTAATCAGTAGCCTGCATGCTAGTATATGTTCCATTTACAGTCAAACATTTTGATGAACTCCAGGATCAATTTTGATGAATCAAAAATCTGCGTAGTAGTACAGTCTGAAGATGCTCTTGCACATCCGGTGTCAATTGAACAAAAATTATGGGAGGATACAGGTTTAATAAGTTTTACAATTTTTGAAGTGAGTGATGGATTGATAAGTTTAGATGTGTTCAATATTTTCTTATCTTCAGACATAATATTGTAGATGTTTCTTTACCTGCTTGATAGTTTTGACCGGGACTCCAATCTTCCTCAGAAGAGTCATTAGTCCTTAAATTAAATTCATTATAGACATGAACTTAAAATCGTTGTTTTATTTTATGGCCTCGGTGCCCTGGCTTTTGGCCTTCGTGCCCTCGGCATCAGCAGAGCGTTCGTTTTCCACACTTCGTCGACTGAAATCATACCTCCGATCCACAATGACACAAGAGACTGAATGACTTGATGAACTGCCATATTCACCATGACATTCTGGAACAAACTGACATGACCGCCATCGCAAAGGAGTTCGTGCAGGCCAGTGACAGACGCAGGCAGGCCTTTGGGAAGTTTTAAGCGTAAGTCATTGGTTACTTCTATTAGCACCACCGAGTGCACTGCTTCCTCTGTTTTCAGTGTTTCTATACTGCATTGGTACTGATACAAGCAAGTTGTTTAAGTTGAGTTAGCCTACTACCGAGGTGCTTTTGTTGTGTACTGTTGGCTGTTTTAGCATTTTATTCTGCGCAGTTATGTGCTGGCATGTTGTGGACTAAAGACCCTTTTCACGTGATGTCACGACAAACGCGGCTGCCATTTTGGACATGTACTACCAGTAGTTTACCACAGCCAACATTGAGGAACGGCAGCAAAGAAAGTTTTTACTTTCAGCAAGACTTCCATCATGCCACTATATTGTTGTGCACCTGGATGTAGTAACCATCAACAAACAAGGCAAGGGTTATCGTTTTATCGGATCCCGACGGAGAAGATGGATAGCGGCCATAAACAGGAAAGATTGGCAGCCCTCGGCATACCAGCGCTTGTGTAGTGACCACTTTGTTGGAGGTAAGACGAATAAAATTAGCCAGAAAAGGCATTACATTGCTGTTAACATTCTGTGGCAGCGAGTGTGTAACCAAATAGGCTAAAATAACCCATTGTAACCTCTTTGTTCTTCTGTAGTAGCTATTGTTGACTAGCTAATGTCAACAAGTAGCTGGTATGTTACTGTAGCAATGTTTACATTCAGTCATTTGGATGACTGTTAAAACCTTTCAGTCTCAAGTTTTTCCTTTACTGGATTTACTAGTTTACTGTAATTATGATCCGGCAGCTATTTACACCGGATCCAGTGTAAATAGCTGCCGGAGCGCGCTCCGGAACCTCGGACGTTGGCTCCGGCAGCTATTTACACTGGATCCGGTGTAAATAGCTGCCGGATCATAATTACAGTAAACTAGTAAATACAGTAAAGGAAAAACTTGAGACTGAAAGGTTTTAACAGTCATCCAAATGACTGAACGTAAACATTGCTACAGTAACATACTAGCTACTATGTTGTTGACATTAGCTAGTGCTAACAGCTAGCTGCTAGTACACTGCTACAACACAGACACCGACCCTAATAATACAGTTCTTGGTCATTGCCTGGTAACAGCAAATTTATAACGGGCCATGTCTCAACAGACTAAGAAGTTATTTCAATGACATTTAATAACATTTTGTTTATCCTGAGGACCGAAAGTAAATGAAAATGTGAACAAACCTTAGCTGTAATAAGATGGCGACCACCGGCTCCAGGGACGACCCGCTGATGTAGGCATGTTACCCAGCCTGACACAAAATATTTGTAGGCATCCAAACTCTTATACGCTTTCAGATCAATACCTGTGTATGGCGATGGGTTTTTAACGCCATAGGTATACAGATCATGTGGGCCGAAGTCAGGTAAAGACGAGGGCTTCGTGTACTTCCGTACGTCAGTGAACAATCCTGGTGGAAGCAGGTAAACGTCGTTCTCTAAGCCTGCCAACCTCAATTTTTGCAAATACCTCTCCCTCTGCTCGCCCTGTAAATGCCCTACGTCGCTGGATAGTGAAGGTGTTTTCTGCATCTCGCTCCTTTTTCTTTTATGTTTTTCGTTTGTCGCCTTCCTCGCATTCAAACTGATTCGAGCCGAAGTCCACTACATGTCCAAAATGGCGATCGCGTTTACGAAGGTCACGTGACTGAAAAGGGTCTAAAGTCATGACCGATGGATTAATCTATGTATAGCCTTCTGTGCTGTTGGCTGTTTTTATCCTCGTACTGGGGTGGGACGTCTGAGCGCAGGTCTTGCCACCGCACCTTCAAACATTTTCTAGGGGAAACACTGGATCAGACTGTGTGTAATCATTGGATTTTAACCAAAGAGTGATTTTATATATACACAGTGTTTAGTCCATTTAAAGCAAACCCTGCAGTGTTTTCCTCCGAGAACGCAGCAATTGGACTCGGGTACGGACCAAAACGACAAACAACCGGGTCTCGGTACGGTTCTGATCAAACTCAAGCCCTGTTCCATAACTGCAGTAATCCATATTATATTAAGAACCGTTCAGCTAAGTAAAGAGAAACGACATCCGTCATTACTTTAAGACGTGACGCATCTTTTAATTAATAAAAATTAGTGCCATCAATCAGTTAAATTATTTCATCATGATTAATCAAATTGTCCATGGTTAACTCCAGAGGTGTGACGATTCAGTCCCCCCCCCACGATTCACATTTCATAACTGATGCAAATCACTGTCAATATTCTGTTCACTCTCAGCCGAGAAATATACAGCAATTTAAAAAAAAAAAAAAAGTCGTGTTGCCTTTGGAGTCTTTATTCAGACTCCAGTCACTCCACTGACACTGAATGTAACGTCACAGTTCAGTCATTTTGGGCACATTTTAATTTTCAAAACCGCAGAAACACCAGCAATAAAAGCAACAAAAACTTCATGACTTCTGTCTCAATCTTTTAAAAAGACAAAAATACAGTCGCTTGTGTTCAAGTGAATCCCACCTCTTGAGACACAACATTCATTGTCCGGAGAGGACAGAAGGCACCGAGATCGTGAGAAATCCTGCCAAACTGGGCTTTTAAAAGCCAGTGGCTTCAGGAATTCTGAGTCATCCGCCGTGTTGTTCACAAAGCAACGCGTGGAAAAATGGAATGCAGTGATGTGGAAGTTTCAAAAATTCCATATTTTATTCAGAATAGAACATAGATGACATATCAATGTTTAAACTGAGAAAATGTATCATTTAAAGAGAAAAATTGGGTGATTTTAAATTTCATGACAACAACACATCTCAAAAAAGTTGGGACAAGGCCATGTTTCCCACTGTGAGACATCCCCTTTTCTCTTTACAACAGTCTGTAAACGTCTGGGGACTGAGAAGACAAGTTGCTCAAGTTTAGGGACAGGAATGTTAACCCATTCTTGTCTAATGTAGGATTCTAGTTGCTCAACTGTCTTAGGTCTTTTTTTGTCATATTTTCCATTTTATGATGCGCCAAATGTTTTCTATGGGTGAAAGATCTGGACTGCAGGCTGGCCAGTTCAGTACCCGGACCCTTCTTCTACGCAGCCATGATGCTGTAATTAATGCAGTATGTGGTTTGGCATTGTCATGTTGGAAAATGCAAGGTCTTCCCTGAAAGAGACGTCGTCTGGATGGGAGTATATGTTGCTCTAGAACCTGGATATACCTTTCAGCATTGATGGTGTCTTTCCAGATGTGTAAGCTGCCCATGCCACACGCACTAATGCAACCCCATACCATCAGAGATGCAGGCTTCTGAACTGAGCGCTGATGATAACTTGGGTCGTCCTTCTCCTCTTTAGTCCGAATGACACGGCGTCCCTGATTTCCATAAAGAACTTCACATTTTGATTCGTCTGACCACAGAACAGTTTTCCACTTTGCCACAGTCCATTTTAAATGAGCCTTGGCCCAGAGAAGACGTCTGCGCTTCTGGATCATGTTTAGATACGGCTTTTTCTTTGAACTATAGAGTTTTAGCTGGCAACGGCGGATGGCACGGTGAATTGTGTTCACAGATAATGTTCTCTGGAAATATTCCTGAGCCCATTTTGTGATTTCCAATACAGAAGCATGCCTGTATGTGATGCAGTGCCGTTTGAGGGCCCGAAGATCACGGGCACCCAGTATGGTTTTCCGGCCTTGACCCTTACGCACAGAGATTCTTCCAGATTCTCTGAATCTTTTGATGATATTATGCACTGTAGATGATGATATGTTCAAACTCTTTGCAATTTTACACTGTCGAACTCCTTTCTGATATTGCTCCACTATTTGTCGGCACAGAATTAGGGGGATTGGTGATCCTCTTCCCATCTTTACTTCTGAGAGCCGCTGCCACTCCAAGATGCTCTTTTTATACCCAGTCATGTTAATGACCTATTGCCAATTGACCTAATGAGTTGCAATTTGGTCCTCCAGCCGTTCCTTTTTTGTACCTTTAACTTTTCCAGCCTCTTATTGCCCCTGTCCCAACTTTTTTGAGATGTGTTGCTGTCATGAAATTTCAAATGAGCCAATATTTGGCATGAAATTTCAAAATGTCTCACTTTCGACATTTGATATGTTGTCTATGTTCTATTGTGAATACAATATCAGTTTTTGAGATTTGTAAATTATTGCATTCCGTTTTTATTTACAATTTGCACTTTATCCCAACTTTTTTGGAATCGGGGTTGTACCTTGGGGTCCTTTGTGACCTCGCTGACTATTACACGTCTTGCTCTTGGAGTGATCTTTGTTGGTCGACCACTCCTGGGGAGGGTAACAATGGTCTTGAATTTCCTCCATTTGTGAAATGGCGAAAGCGTTGGCGAAAGCAATGCGTGATCTTGCAAGATTGCTCGAGCAACCACAAACATGGCTGCGTCCACAGACAGGTCCGGATACCGAATCGAATTTTTAATATCAAAATGATGCCGTTTGTCAAAATTCGTTATGCATCTAGGGTTATCGGGATGAAATTAAGTATTGTTCAGGGTTTCTGCAGGCTTGAACAAGTTCAATTTAAGACTTTTTAAGACCATAACAGGTTAAATTTAAGACTTATGCTGCACAAAAAAAAAAAAAGAAAATTGGGGGAGCCTGAATTACTTTCGAAATAAAATTTATCATCATTCACCAATGAACTCATTACATCCCTAGGGTGCGCTCTTGCATTAATGAACAGAAATATAACATGAAGTGGAACGTTATGGCATTAGATCATTGATAAACCGAGTAAAATGGAGGTGTGGTGGGGTCAGAGAGGGAGAAAGGGATGTTAGGAAAGGGTTTGAAAAAAAGTTTGAAAACCACTGCATTACGCTAGATCATTAACAAATTGAGGAAATGGAGAGAGGGAGAGAGAGAGAGAGAGAACTACACTGCCGCAGCGGAACGTTTGGGCAATGTTAGAATCGGGAAACATGGCCTGAAAAAGCTCCCCAATCTCGTCATTGCTTTTATACGAGTGATGCATTGTCACTGCGTTTAAAATCCACAACGCTTCGGCTTTTAAAGCTGCAGTGGAGCCAAAGACATCCCGCAAATCACTTGAGGGTGAGGCATTCGATTCCATACGGTTTGTGTGTTGTCACGTTACAGTTCGCACAGAGTTAGCTGATACGCCGTCTCGAGATGTGCTTGGACCTGACAACGGTGAACAAAATCGAGTGATGGCATGCGATTATTGCAGACTTTTATGGGCAGCCTGGTGCTTCTCCGCTTTCACGTGCGATTCCAGTGCCTTTACACCCAGGGTGCCGAGTTTGAGTGTTCTTTTGCACAATGTGCAGTACGCCTCAAACGGATTGTTTGGTACACGTTTTAACCAGGGCCATTATTAAAAAATGTTCCGTTTCCGGTCCACCGGCCGGGTGAGTGCCGTTTGTGCGGTTGAAATTTTTTTTTTTTTTAACGCCGGTTTTTCAACATTTTTTTCGGGTTTGTAAATCTAAAATTGAACTTGACATTTGCGCATTCCCAGGGCTTTCCACTAAGGCTCATACTAGCCAGCCATGACAAATAAAGTAGCCAGCCGGGGGGAGTAAACACAAAAACTCCTGTGCACGCAGTTCCCAGGATTAAATGTATTTTCCACAGACCATTTATTTATTCACTTTACTCAAATACAAAGTAAAATGGCAGTAAATCTTCTTTCTTTTCTTGCGTATTGCATCATGAGGCGTTCCCGGCTTGTAAATCTCTTATTTTCGGTGCATGACACATTCACGCAGCTGAGCATGCTATGAATTAACAACAACAACGGTCTGCAGTGGGGCTACACAATTACACACTCAGCCAACATTTCTCCATTTGTGTATGAAAATACACTCCAACCACTCAGTTTGGCTTCATTTACAACCAACGGTGTCTTTTGATGCCAGCACGGAATTGAACGAGAGAAGACTGGTTTACCGGAGACAAAATAAGCCTCTGACGGCCCCGACACACTACTGCCTCCGCCGAGTGCGCACGCACACCGCATGTCAGGGCCGCAGATGAGTTACTCTCCCTTGATCAACGAAGTCGGCGGGGAATTTGTGGTTATTATCGGTACAAACAGCGCGAATCACAACTTAAATGAGTGCGGTTCAGTTTGACATTGTCAGTCCGTTAGATAAACATTTAATTTTAGTCGGCTGTATGGCCGGCAGCCGGCGCTTGTGGAAAGCCCTGCATTCCGCACAGAATATAGAACTGAATCAGCTCTGCGCATGCGCCGTGCGGCACAAAAAAAAATGTCAGCCACCATGAAGGAAGGCGATCCGGAGTTTTCAAACATTTGCTTAAGTGTGAAATCGCAAAACGGTATTCTAGCGAACAACAAAATAGTAAAGATTCAGAAAAACAAATCATTCAGTGATCATTTTAATAGTGTAATTTCGTCCGAACTCGGCCTAACGCTCGATTTAGAACTACAAAAAGTCCGTGTGTCGGGCATTTTAAGTACCTTTGTAAAAGTTTTGCAAATGTTGCAGTCAGCATTTAAAATGCTAACTTACAGTTTTTGTAAAAGTTTCAGTTGATTAAACTGTCATTTTATTAAATGTGTCTGCTTTTGTAATAAAGTACTGAAAAAGCAAACAGCATTGCAATTTCTTATCCATCCATAAAAAAAAAAAAAAATCCCTCCCTCCCGACTGAAATTTTTTTTTTGCTCAGTCGGTGGACAGGAAACGGATTTTTTTTTTAAGGATGGCCTAGTCTACGAAATCATTGCGTTCAAGCCAGCAGCCGTTAAACTTGCATTTGCCCATTTTGCTACAAACCATGACGATCTCCCTCGCTTCTTTTAGGCTCTACTGTCTAAATGCACGCGAACCATACCCTGTGCATCACCATGCCAACCAGGCTAGACGCCGGAATCCACTGTGTCTCATTTGTAGTTTGCAGCGTAGCCTACTGATACTAAGTAGGCCTAGCCTATATGACTAATTATGAATATCACCAACGCATTTAACAAAAAAAAGCGAATGGGGTAAATGGACGCAAGGATTTAAGACTTCACAAAATTACATTTAAGACCTACAATGCAAAATATGCTCGTATTTTAGACTTTTTAAGGGCTTAAATTAGGATTATCAAATTTTAGGCTTGACTCCGCGGAAACCCTGTTGTTAGCGAATCGTGATCCATTAAATTTTAACCAATTTTTGAACTGCCGATTGAAATGGATCGATTAATCGTCACACCTCTAGTTAACACATCACAAATTAAATCGCACATTTATCTGTTCTAAAATGTACCTTAAAAGGGATATATTTCAACTTTTCGGGGTGTGGGCGTGGACAAATCTGCCTGCTTTTTATGCTGTGGCCAGGTCAGGAAGGATAAAGCTGGACACAGCAGGAATTATTTTTGTGGCGCTTTTATTCCCCCACTGCATTTAAAAAATATAAAGCAGCGCTAACTTGATAATTTTGAGGGTTTCGCACAATTCCGTGTGAGCGAAACAATATGGTATTTTCTTCTAGTTCGGTCCTTAACTTCCAGCCTCAAGCTATGCAATAAAATAATGTGGACTCTGACTATTTGGCAGAAGTGGCTGTGTTTAAATAAAGAAAACAACAAGAATGCTCCGAGAGCACAATATTCCCCGCTGGTAACTCGGCCATAACTCTGGGAAAATGTGACCGAATTGAACAAAGTTGCAATGTGCGTATTACCGACATATAACAAAGAATCCTGTCAAGTTTGGTGAAATTCCTCCACAAATTGTGAGAGGAGTTGATTTCAGAAGGCGAGTACGCATCCCGGGATGGACAGAAACCACCACGACATAATCCCCCTTCGAGCCTTTCGGCCAGTGGGGGATAAAAATTGTGAGGGAAGTTGATTTCAGAAAGCGAGCGCACCTTGACGAAATTGCCAAAGTTCAAGTTTGTTAATAATCAAGGGCAGAACTGGGAAAATCTGCCCAAATTAAACGAAATTTCAGTATGCGTATAACTGTCATACTGTATAACAAAGCATTCTGCCAAGTTTGGTGAAATTCCTCCACAAATTGTGAGAGGAGTGGATTTCAAAAGAACTTACACCCTCATGAAATTGTCAAAGTATAATTTTGTTAATTGCATTTACAGTGGTGCTTGAACATTTGTGAACCCTTTAGAATTTTCTATATTTCTGCATAAATGCAATGATGTGGAAGTTTCAAAAATTCCATATTTTATTCAGAATAGAACATAGATGGCATATCAAATGTTTAAACTGAGAAAATGTATCATTTAAAGAGAAAAATTGGGTGATTTTAAATTTCATGACAACAACACATCTCAAAAAAGTTGGGACAAGGCCATGTTTCCCACTGTGAGACATCCCCTTTTCTCTTTACAACAGTCTGTAAACGTCTGGGGACTGAGGAGACAAGTTGCTCAAGTTTAGGGATAGGAATGTTAACCCATTCTTGTCTAATGTAGGATTCTAGTTGCTCAACTGTCTTAGGTCTTTTTTTGTCGTATCTTCCG
The DNA here is from genome assembly GCF_027579695.1 of Neoarius graeffei. Taxonomy (NCBI): domain Eukaryota; kingdom Metazoa; phylum Chordata; class Actinopteri; order Siluriformes; family Ariidae; genus Neoarius; species Neoarius graeffei. The sequence continues at coordinate 92,571,008 of NC_083573.1, forward strand.
TTTTATGATGCGCCAAATGTTTTCTATGGGTGAAAGATCTGGACTGCAGGCTGGCCAGTTCAGTACCCGGACCCTTCTTCTACGCAGCCATGATGCTGTAATTGATGCAGTATGTGGTTTGGCATTGTCATGTTGGAAAATGCAAGGTCTTCCCTGAAAGAGACGTCGTCTGGATGGGAGCATATGTTGCTCTAGAACCTGGATATACCTTTCAGCATTGATGGTGTCTTTCCAGATGTGTAAGCTGCCCATGCCACACGCACTAATGCAACCCCATACCATCAGAGATGCAGGCTTCTGAACTGAGCGCCGATAACAACTTGGGTCGTCCTTCTCCTCTTTAGTCCGAATGACACGGCATCCCTGATTTCCATAAAGAACTTCACATTTTGATTCGTCTGACCACAGAACAGTTTTTCACTTTGCCACAGTCCATTTTAAATGAGCCTTGGCCCAGAGAAGACGTCTGCGCTTCTGGATCATGTTTAGATACGGCTTCTTCTTTGAACTATAGAGTTTTAGCTGGCAACGGCAGATGGCACGGTGAATTGTGTTCACAGATAATGTTCTCTGGAAATATTCCTGAGCCCATTTTGTGATTTCCAATACAGAAGCATGCCTGTATGTGATGCAGTGCCGTCTAAGGGCCCGAAGATCACGGGCACCCAGTATGGCTTTCCGGCCTTGACCCTTACGCTCAGAGATTCTTCCAGATTCTCTGAATCTTTTGATGATATTATGCACTGTAGATGATGATATGTTCAAACTCTTTGCAATTTTACACTGTCGAACTCCTTTCTGATATTGCTCCACTATTTGTCGGCACAGAATTAGGGGGATTGGTGATCCTCTTCCCATCTTTACTTCTGAGAGCCGCTGCCACTCCAAGATGCTCTTTTTATACCCAGTCATGTTGATGACCTATTGCCAATTGACCTCATGAGTTGCAATTTGGTCCTCCAGCTGTTCCTTTTTTGTACCTTTAACTTTTCCAGCCTCCTATTGCCCCTGTCCCAACTTTTTTGAGATGTGTTGCTGTCATGAAATTTCAAATGAGCCAATATTTGGCATGAACTTTCAAAATGTCTCACTTTCGACATTTGATATGTTGTCTATGTTCTATTGTGAATACAATATCAGTTTTTGAGATTTGTAAATTATTGCATTCCATTTTTATTTACAATTTGCACTTTATCCCAACTTTTTTGGAATCGGGGTTGTACCTTGGGGTCCTTTGTGACCTCGCTGACTATTACACGTCTTGCTCTTGGAGTGATCTTTGTTGGTCGACCACTCCTGGGGAGGGTAACAATGGTCTTGAATTTCCTCCATTTGGACACAATCTGTCTGACTGTGTATTGGTGGAGTCCAAACTCTTTAGAGATGGTTTTGTAACCTTTTCCAGCCTGATGAGCATCAACAACGCTTTTTCTGAGGTCCTCAGAAATCTCCTTTGTTCGTGCCATGATACACTTCCAGAAACATGTGTTGTGAAGATCAGACTTTGATAGATCCCTGTTCTTTAAATAAAACAGGGTGCCCACTCACACCTGATTGTCATCCCATTGATTGAAAACACCTGACTCTAATTTCACCTTCAAATTAACTGCTAATCCTAGAGGTTCACATACTTTTGCCACTCACAGATATGTAATATTGGATCATTTTCCTCAATAAATAAATGACCAAGTATAATATTTTTGTCTCATTTGTTTAACTGGGTTCTCTTTATCTACTTTTAGGACTTGTGTGAAAATCTGATGTTTTCGGTCATATTTATGCAGAGAGAGAGAAAATTCTAAAGGGTTCACAAACTTTCAAGCACCACTGTATAAACACATTTACATAACTTAGAAATTTCTCAGAACAAAAAACTCTCTCTCACACACACGGACCTTAACATGTCATCTTTTCTCCCCTCTGCCTGGACCATCAAAAGCATATAAAAATACACAGTGTTTTATGAAAACAGTCAGAATGCAACAATATAAAAGTTGATTCTATACATAAGTGCACTTTATCACGATTTGCTACTCGCTACATCACTCACTCGCTCACTACATCACTTCCTGATTTCCTAAACTATGGGGAAGAGCACAGAACATGCATGCGTTAATCGCATGTCCAAAAAAAAAAAAAAAAAAAAAAAGGAATTTGCATTAATGCATTATTAAAAATCACATTAACTTTGACAGCCCTAATAGCATTATTAAAAAGAAAAAAAAATTTAATAAGATGGTGTCCAAACTTTTCACTGGTACTGTGTGAGATCTGGCTGTTGAATTGAACACGTGGTTAAATAGCAACTATAGCTCCGCCCTAAATATGTAAACATATGTGAAATATCCTGGTCTCGCACAAAACAACAACAATAATAATAATCATAATAATAATAATAATAATGATTTTCTTTCGCAGTGCAGTTTCCATCAAATCCTGTGCTCCGATTGGCTGACCCAATTACAGACCCCGGTTACGGACCTCTGGCGACTCACTCATTCACAACAACAAACATAGTAGCATTTTTTGTCAACATATCTTTTTTTTTTTTAATAAGATTTATTTATAAGATTATCAAAAATCTTATAAATTTTTGCCAGCATTTCTCAGGAGAATAGCATTAATTTTACAACATGGATAGCGATAACGACAGCAAAAGCGAGTTTTACTACCCTGAGGAAGAAGAAATAAAAGAAAACATTTCAGGAGAAAGCTAAAAACCTCTAACTGTTGCTAACGCCGAGCAAAAGCATGGCTGAATCCTGAATGACTCCTATTTGTATAAATAGGGGACTACATAAGCGGCAAAATGTTGGTTTTTTCCTGCCATGGAAGTGCACTTGTATACCGAGGAGGAAGCCATTTGCATTACAGCCGTGAATGAGGATTCAAAATGGCGGCTCGGCTCGGTTTTCCCTTTCGGGCGCTCTCGTTTTCTGTTAGAATTTGGTAAAGAAAAAAATAAATATATTATTTACCAGCTTAAGGTCGGTCCGTATGGTGAAATACCGTGACCTCGGCCCAGAGGGCCTCGCTCAGTACTTTCAAGACCTCGGTCACGGTATTTCACCATACGGACCTCCCAGCTGGGAAATAACATTTTTATTACATATATTTCAACAAGAAGACAGATCACCACCACACTATATACTATAATTATATTAATCATCTTCATCTGTGTTTCGGTAAAATATCTCCTGCCTTTTTTTTTCTGTGGTCTACTCAGTCTTCTACTGAAGCTTCACTTTCTTTTTTGCTTAGCGTCACAAACTTTGGGTGTGTTGTATGCAAACGTGTATGATGGTGAATCAGAGCCTGGCGTACACATATAATATGAAGAAAAAGGAGTGGTGCTGTGTGTCGCTCTCTACAGTTGTTTGATGAGGAGACATCAAGTGGGAGACTGTACCTGCCGAGGCAGTGCCCAAAACCAGTGGCTGTGTCCTGGTCACACTCAGGTCCCATATGCCGTCCCTGTGGCCCACGTACTCCTTCACCAGCTGGCACACGGCACGAGATGTGGTGGCTTTGAAACTCGACACGATCTAGAGCGATTAGAGGAAAACTGAGAATCTGGATACAGACCCACAAACACACTTAGACATACAACAATAGGTGGGAAGCTAAAAGATGCAGCATGAAGCCCGGGGTGGTCTCGGCTAACCAAACGCTACGGTCTAAGCGTCGTTCCGCAAAGGCAGCATGGTCACGCACGGCATGTTGCCTTGAGAGCATTCATTCACAGCCACACGAGCTCTCACACTATATCAGGCTCTATAGGAGATAAGTGTGGCCTGTGCTGGTGAGCACTTAAATAAGCACTTATAAAGCAAGAACACTGGTGAGAGACGAAACCATGAGTGCAAATGAAACAAGAAATAATACCGCAGTCAGCTGTGAGGAAGAAAGAAAAAAAAAAAAAAAGACACTCAAAATATGAAGCCTTAAACAAGGGTCAGTTTGAATAAAGCGATAAAAAAAAAAATAAAAAATACCCAGGACTGAACCTGCACACAGATCCAAACAAAACAAATAATTAGTGAAGTGAACGGAAAGTTGGGCGTTTTTATAAACGGCGGAATTATCAGCAATTTTCTCTTTTCAGAAGTCTCCCTGAACCTGAAAAGAAATCGTGGAAATGGAAGCTCAGTATTACAACCATCCTCAATCTCCACAGCTAAAGAAGCACCTTATCTGAGTGCTCACCTCCAGAACCTACTCGAGACGGAGAAATAGAGAAAACAAACTATTTTGAGTGATCGTATGAGCTGAGCATGCTCAAATAAAGCAGCATCGATACAGCAAAAAAAAAAGGTGCAACTCTACAGGCCTACTGCTTTCTGCTCTCGGGGGAGGGGGGGAGGTGGTTAAAGGAACCAGTGAAACAAACTGGATCCCAGTGTTTAAGACTCTTTTTTGGTCCATGTTTCAACAGAACTTGTTGACTGCACTAAGTAAATTTGGGCCCATTTCATGTCTGGAATAAAGCTAATAAAAAGGGTTAAAAGGACTGACTTTTCTGATCATTATCTCACACACACACCCCTGTATTATAAATGCAGCTATTTTACGGTGTCAAAAGTGGTGTATTAAATGCAGGGGGGGGACAAATCATTAACCCCGGCGCTCAGCTGAAGTGGAGTTTGTTTGCTATTAATTTTTTATTCAAAAAGTTGGCAGAGAAAGAAAGAAAGAACGAAAGAAAGAACGAACGAACGAAAGAACGAACGAACGAACGAACGAACGAACGAACGAACGAACGAACGAACGAACGAAAGAAAGAAAGAACGAAAGAAAGAACGAAAGAAAGAACGAGAAAGAAAGAACGAGAAAGAAAGAACGAAAGAAAGAAAGAGAAAGAAAGAAAAAGAAAGAAAGAAAGAGAAAGAAAGAAAGAAAGAGAAAGAAAGAGAAAGAAAGAAAGAGAAAGAAAAAGAAAGAAAGAAAGAAAGAGAAAGAAAGAGAAAGAAAGAAAGAAAGAAAGAAAGAGAAAGAAAGAAAGAGAAAGAAAGGAAGAAAGGCAAGGAAGAAAGGCAAGGAAGACAAGGAAAGAAGAAAAAGACAGACAAGGAAAGAAGAAAAAGACAGACAAGGAAAGAAGAAAAAGACAGACAAGGAAAGAAGGAAGGCAGGCAGGCAAAGAAATAAAGAAAAAAGAAAGAAGGAGACAGGCAAGGAAAGAAAAAAGGCAAGGAAAGAAGAAAAAGACAAGACAGACAGACAGACAAGGAAGGAAGAAAAAGAAAAGAAGATGGACAAGGAAACAAAGAAAAAGAAAGAAAAACGAGAGACAAGGAAAGAAAAAGGAAGAGAAGGAAAGAAAGAGGGGGGGAACACTCCCCACTGAAGTTTGGAAAGCTCATGTGGTGTTTGTAGCCGTTGTACAGGAGAAGTGAAGTGTTCACTGGGGAGATTAAACGCAGCGCACAGACAATCGGTTCAGAATCAGATTTGTGGAAACACTGAAGAAGTCCAGAGCAAGTCACCGAGTGTTTAAACGTACAGAGGTTAACGAGACTTGAACAATAGCGTTTGCATGTTTTGCTCAGAAGCAAAATATCTGTCTTTTTTTTTTTAAACATTCGCCCAAGATCACGAGCTCAAATTCCAAATGCCATCACCGTCGTCGGCTTCTCTGAGCCAGCGTATGCAGAAGAGGGCCGACAGCGCTTTCCTCCAAGCGCATGACGCTGGCCTGTAAAACGAGGAGGTTGGCCGGATTCACAGGTCTCAGAGGAACCATGGATCAGCCTTCACCTTCTCTGGGTACCGGCGGCCATGCGGCCCGTCTAATGAACAGGAATTTACAAACAACAAATCGGGGGAAAGAAATGTTTTGCGTAGTCGGTATTAACACAAGCTTGTGGCACACCATTTTGTCAACTACGATTTTTACTCTCGTTAGCTTGGGCTAGCTAATGAATTCGTGATTTGTCCACCCTTTGGGGGAGGGGGCTGAGAGAGAGAGAGATCCCCTATAGTTCAAGTGGAATTTTCATGTAACCTATTTGGCAGAAGTGACAACAGTTGTAACATGAACCAATTGAGAGCCTTGGGGGGAAAACACCTGTTGATTTTCATTTCGAAGCAGATTTTTTTTGTTCCTTTTACAATACCTTCCTTGAAAATCTTTTGTAAAAGGGATACCACAACACAGAACTATTCAAGCAGGGGGAATCAGTCTTTAGGGTGACCGCTTATGCAAAGACGTCACTGTTTTTCCCTACGCTTTCCCCCCCTTATATAAAAGGAAGTTTTCTACATTTTTCTCTACAATTAATAAGCTTATAAACCCCCTGGTAATGAGATAGTTCATGCATTCTGGCACACACACAGGAGGAGGAGGAGGAGCAGCAGCAAGAGGAGGAGGAGGAGGAGGAGTTAAACAAGTTACCCATGAATCTCCACCCCACAACTCCCAGTTCACCACATTGAAGTTTCGAGGTCCACCTACTTTGCCGTGGAAAGAATTTGAACGCTAAAATCAGTGAGGGCGAGAGAAGAGAGCAGTTTCAATCCACCCGAACCACAGGAAAAGACAGCTTTTTTTTTTTCTCCAGCAGCAAATATTCCAGTTGTTCAAGATGGGTACTAACAAGAGCTAAAGCTAATGACAAGCACAATTCAGGCCAAAGGAATTATTTTAACTCCTTCACCTCATGCACATTATAGAAAACCTTCTGCAGTCGTTGCATATGATGATGCAGCAGCCGGTCAGTCTAGTCGCTTCATCACAGCAAACTGTCACTACGTTCAACTTTTGAAAACTTGCTCGCACCGAGTTACATAGATTTAACATGCGCTTAAATTATAATTTAAACGTTCCTTCAATTTCTCCATCACTCGACAACTGGTCGATGGAGACATGATGACAGATAATGAACAAGTCCTAAGGCTGGAACATATTTGCTTTAAACTATAAGTACACAAAATGGCTGCCGCACGTGTCTTGCGATCGTTTGCAGCTTTGCCTGTGCAGATCTTCAGCATGTTTAACGCCAGAACTTAGACAGACAGGGAAGTTTTGGCTTTCATTTTCCACAAATCCTTTGTTCACGATGGTCAGTACAATACTAAACACGTTGTCATGTAAATGTTAAGAGGGACCAGTACTGAACAAAATGTACTGAAAACTGATACCAATTTCAACATTAAAGAAAAGACTAATAATTCAGTGGTTGACAAATGACGGATTCTTTTGCTAGTTTCGTGGGCAAGTGGAAGCTACGATGCTCTGTACGGTCTCAAAATTTGGTTTCCCAGGAAACCCACTGGACTAAGTGGCAGCTAACGTGATGTAATAACGTAAGGCAAGATTTTTAAGCGCATTGGTACAGAATGTGGGCAATGAAGGAGTATATGATTTCCTGGGGATGAGAAGACTGTCCTTCTCATGTCTCCATTCACAACCCTCATCGTCTCAATCTTATGCTCAAACTAATAAACCTTTTTTGTAAATATACTGTATACACTTCTAAATTTGATTCCTACCATCATGTTCCAAAAAAAAAAAAAAAAAAAGTTGGGACAGGGCAACAAAAGACTAGGAAAATTGTGGAATGCTTTATTTAAAAAAAAAAACTCACCCCCACCTGTTTGGAACATTCTACTGAGAAACAGGTTAACTGATAACTGGAAAGGCTCAGTCATTCATAAGCGAAGATGGCGTGAATGCATGGGCAAATAGTCCAACAGTTTAAGAACAATGTTTCTCAAATGTACAACTGGAAGGAATTTCAGCATTGACAGTCGAGAGAATCCGCTGCACGTTTCGGCAAGGCCGAAACCCAACACCGAATACCCGTGACCGTCGATCCCTCAGGTGGAACTGCATCAAAAACTGATGACTATACAAAAGGACATTACTGCATGGGCTCAGGAACACTTCTGAAGAACTGTGTTTACCAACAACAGTTATCACTGCATCTACTGTGCAAAGTGAAAGCTATATCTCAACAAGATCCAGAAATACTGCCGAACTCTCAGGGCCTGAGCTCATCCGAAATGGACTGACGCAAAGTGGAAAAGTGCACTGTGGTCTGACGAGTCCAAGTTTCACATTGTTTTTTTTTTTTGGAAATCATGTATAGGGCTGGGAATCGATCCAGATTTCCTGGATCGATTCGATTCCGATTCATAAGGTCACGATCCGATTCGATATACTTCGATATTGCTGGATTGTCACTTTAAAGTAAAAACTGTCCTTATTGACAGGAACAGCCCAATATGCGTTTGTGCATGTAATTCAACACCAAATGCCTTCTCCAGTGCAGTTTGATTCGCCGCAGGTTTAGCTGAAACTGTGTCGGCGTGGTGCCTGGATAAGTGGTTGTGGAGATTGGTTGTATTGCCACTATATTTTACCTCTATGTGGCACAGTTTGCACACTGCTTTTGTTCTGTCGACTTCGTCTCTGTCCTCGTAACGTTTGAATCCAAAGTAATGCCATACATCAGCTTTCAGGCCAGGCGGTGATTTTAGCTGTGCAGCTTCAGCCATCTCGCGTTCTTAAGTTTCGGTTTCGTTTGCCGGCACCCGCTTTTTATAGCGGTCCTTGCGCGGTCAAGAAAATAGTGCCTATAGCCACCTGGAAGAGATCGATCCACACATTTTTGAATCGATCTCGTATTTTTTGAACGTGAATCGATATCGGATCGTGGATCGATCTTTTGAACCCAGCCCTAATCATGTACGTTGTGTCCTCCAGGCCAAGGAGAAAAAGGACCAGTGCAAAGATCAAAACCCAGCATCTGTAATGGTATGGGGGTGTGTTCGTGCCCATGGCATGGGTCACTTATCTGTGAAGGCACCATTAATGCTGAAAGGTACATACAGGTTTTGGAGTAACATATGCTGCCATCCAGATGACATCTTTTTCAGGGACGTTCCTGCTTATTCCAGCAAGACAACGCCAAGCCACATTCTGCATGTATTACACCAGCATGGCTTCATAGTAAAAAAAAAAAAAAAAAAGAGTGCAGGTGCTAAACTGACCCGCCTGTCTCCCATGAGTGGCGCATTATGAAGTGCAACATACAGAGACCCCGGACTGTTGAGCAACTAAAGTCATAGACACAGCAATAATGGGAAAGAATCTCTTTCAAAACTTGAAAAATCAAGTGTCCTCAGTTCCCAAACACTACAGAGTAGGGGTGTAACGATTCGTTTTAACAACGATTCGATTCGAATCACGATTCGTGGTTGCCGATACGATTCAAGGACAATTTTGGTTCATTTAGAATGATATGATCCGAAATGATTCAGTGACTTGAAATCGATTCAGTAACTTTTTAGCCAAAAATTAAACCAGTGTGACTGAAATAAATACCTGGATACTGGACAGTGCAGGTGAAGTTTTCTAGATTCCTGCTGTTTCTTGTAAGGGAATCAGGTATCATTATGGATATAAACAAACAAGTAAACAATTAGTGGCAAATGCAATGAAGTTTTATTTGAATTAAGTGCAGGGCTAATCTCACACGATGTCACGCATGGAACCCTGGTTATCTGGGTCATTTCCGTTCATCTGACCCCGTACTTGTTTACTGGATATTGTTGTCGGAATCTTACAAAAATAACGACGTGAAAGCGCCGAGTTGTGCTTGGATGTTCAAATCCATATACAATAAAGACATTCGGTTCACAAATTTCCGAGAAATGACACTAATCTAAGGCTACATCCACACGACAACGGCAATGAGATTTTTTTTTTTTTTTTTAAATAATATCGCGTCCACATGGGCAACGGATCAGTTAAATATCAGGTACATATGGGAACGCAACGCTTACTGAAAACGATGCAATACACATGCCACACCACTACGTGCGCTGTAAGACGGTCCCATCGGAGACACCAGAACAATAGAAGTAGACGCATGTGCATAAACCCCTTCTTCTGTAGCATCAGCCACATAAAAAGTTTTGATTATTAATCAGTAACGTAAAATGAAAGACGCGGAAAGAGGAATGAATGGGGGTAGATGGAAGCCGGTACGCCAACATTCTGATATCCTCCAGAATTCTTTAATGGTCCGGAATAAACTGAATGCTACACGTTGATGGATTACTTTGTTCTTCTACGCCCTTTTTGAGGAATGTATTGTCGGACTTAAACCAACATCTGAAGAGGTGAGATCGCGCCTTTTTTTTTTCCCTATTTTTGCTGGCGGGATTGTTTTTGTTTTTGTTAAGCGCACGGGCGGTGCGCGGTTTGGTACTGCTTCCGCAGTGTTTGGACTAAAGACTTTGCCCTAAGGGCTATTCTCTCACTCTCACACTTTGCACCATTACACAAATATTTCACAGTGAAAATATTTTGTAAGCACGTTTCATGAACCAAGTTATAGGATTTGTTGACAACTCGCATCGAGTTCATTACACTTCTACCCGGCGTGAACCACTGACAGTCATGTGGTTGTGACATCATCGTAAACAAATCCGTTCTACTCATCCAGACGACTTCGCAATGGCGCCGTTGCCAGATTTTTCCACTCTGGAACCCGTTCTCAAAAGATTTCGTTTTGGGGCACTCAAAACGCCGGTGCCGTGTGGACGCCAGGCCGAAATGATAAACAATTTTATCAGATTCACCTGAATCCGTTGCCGTGTGGACAGGGCCTAAAGCGACAGTGGGCGAGGTTTGTGCGAACGAAGTAGGCAGAATGTGTCGCCTACTAATAATAAATTCGATTCATCAAGTGTTCACCACCACCACCAGAACGACCACATGGGAATTAATGGGGCAAAAAAGAAATCTGTTTGTTTAATAAACGACATTTGATCGGACATTTGGACAGTTCATCGATTCCCCTATTATCGCCCAGTTCATATTTTCTTTCAATAATTACACCGACTAAGTTTACATTTTAAAGATTTTATTTCTGCATTTATTGAGGTACGTGTAAATATTTTTCCCTACGTTTTGCAGCTTAGAAAAAAAAAAAAATCCACAAACCAATCTGCGTTTCCAATTCTCTCTGGATGGTGGTGCGCTATCGGCGGTGAGCGGGACTGTCGTGAACTGGCAGTTTCTCGTCTTGGGGATTCACCTTTAACTCCGGAATATCCTTGATAATCATCTGCCACTTCATCCGACATATAAGAATCCCAATCACTATCAGAATTCTCTCCGCTGCTGCACATGGCAACAAAACCGATACCTGAATTGTTAGACGTGTGATGTCACACACCCCTTCAGGATCTTCCGGTTCAGCCTCGGCAGATTCCGTGAAAATCAGCTGATCTTATTGATTTTCCATTAATTCATGGCCTTTTGGATCAGCTATGGTTCGAAAATACACGGTCCAATCAACATAATGATTGTTGCTTTGTACAAGGACAAAAGTTGGGTTTAGGGGCGTTATGTTCACGTTAACGAGAATCTAGATACCCGAGACGAAAACCTTAAGGATTAGGGTTCATTTTCTTTCTCTGGATATTGAACCGACTAGGAATTAAAAATAAAGATATAAGAATTAGCCATGTTCATAGAAATTTAAATATACATTTTCTGAGAACCAGCAGCTTTTAAATCCAAAGAAATGTTAAATGCTGGTCAATATTACCTTCGAGCCCGAATAGACAACATTCCGGTCGTTTTTAAAACGATAAAGCAAAGCATCTCTTGTACACTTGTATAGTATGCACGATATTTTTACAAAGATTTTAT